>NC_090730.1:66277196-66362196 GCF_036898095.1 Palaemon carinicauda | reverse complement strand
ATTCTCAATTTTTGAGAGTCAAGCACTAATTGTAAATGTAAATAACATTTTTCGGTTATAGGAATAGATTAGCAGTTTTATACATGCGTTAATTTTAGACAGTTCATAGTACCATAAATCTCTCATACTCTAAAAATTAATTCAATAGAAATAAAAGGATGCTTGTGTTATAAATTGTTTAATGTGTTATAAAAGAAGTCAAGTAGAAAGGTACTTAGTCAGAGTGGCTAGGCTATTTTGTGCATTATTACAGAAAAACAAACTGCTTAAACAGAACTTTAATTTTTGTTATGGAAGTAAGTCGGAAAGATCAGTATTGCATGTGCGTTTCATTTATTCACATGTGATAGTTAGTGAACATATTTTTGACTGATGCTTTAGAGAAAGTCAATGATTTGCTAAATAGTAAAAGGAGTATTGTACCTCTTTTCATCGTATTTTGTAGTTTGAATTTTATTTACAATGATTAATAATGTCACAAGTACTTAAAGGGTCATTTTGATTAATCAAACAAGTACTGCCACAAGAGATTGTGGAAAAAAGTTTAGTATCTTACTAATTTTGATACATTATGTATAATTTTGATATTATGGGAAATAGGAATTACTCATATCTTCCTAGAATTGGTTTCCAACATATTCTTTGGAAATTGAGATTATCATTGTTATAAGTGAACGATTATCACAAAATACCACTTACTTCAAGTCCAGTTTTGAAAGTTGTTTTGGTCCTTTAGTTGTGATTACTGTATTTTTAAGTTATCCATGAGGCATAAGGTGGAAATGAACATAAACGTCTTTGCACCCTGGCCAGCTCTGTTTTATGTTGTATTCAGTGGGAGTATTATCATATTGTATTCCTCTTTTATTGCACATAGTTTGTAAAATGTACTGTAATTGGTTTGAAAATTAATAGAGATTGTTGGTAAGAAGAACAGAAAAAACAAGTGGAATTTTAATAATTAAATTTTTTACTTTCTATACTTACTTTATGTTCATATTGTTTCTTCTCCCAAACTTCGATTTATCGACGTTTACCCTTAAGATAGAAAAAAAGAAATTCTCGTTTTCTTTCCTTTCAATAGACATGCCCCTAGTAAAGCAATAACATACTTTAGTGGTTAATGACAAGAAGCAAAGGTTAGGGCCTCTTTTGTTTCAGTTTTGAAATCAAACTATCCATTACCCTGTTGACATTACAGGTCAGTGGATAGGAGGGTGGGCATGTATATATAGGAACATCAGGTGAATATAGAATAAAAATTTTATTTTTAAAATTCCATTTATTTTTATGAACTTCCCCTGATGCTCATATTGCTGACTCCCACACTCTGATGGAAGTGAGATGACAGTGCAGGAAATGGATAAAAGAATTATAGGATTAAGATACAATATAAAATCTTTTAAAATTCTAGGTTCTACTGGTCTAGATTAATGGTAACAATTCATTCTTGAAATGCGGGACACCAGGTTTTTTTTTTTTCGAAAGATTTGAAATATTTTGAAAGTTAGAAAATTGTAAATTAACTGAATTCAAAAAGGTTATCAGTCCACATCACCAGCAGCCACTGTAGGACCTAGAACCCAGCAATTTCAATAAGAAAATAAGAATTCTAAATGTTCAATGAACACCAACATGGTATGCCATCGAGCCGCTGTTAAAACACTTTGCAAAGAAATATTTCTGTGAAAATTAAAGAGATGTAGGTGTACAGCAACACCCACCCTACTTCCTTAATTGGTTCCAAGAGAATCAACATCATTCAAATTTTTGCCGAATATATGTTCTGAACACGAAAAAGTACCTACAAATTGCTGTCTTTTTATAAAAAACAGATACTTGAATTAAGGAAGTTTCCATATGAAGTACAGAAGGCTTTACCACCAAATGGGAACTTGAATTACCATCATTACTTTGAATTTGGGATAACAAAACGGATTTTGATCGAAGCGAAAAATCTATTTTTGGGTGAGATAGCCATGTCGTCCTGATGGAAGGTTCCTTCTGTAGCTTCCTAGGGTATATTTGACTACAGTGGATATTCCCAGAGAATTAAACTAAAGGTCTCCAGAATTCTAACTTCTGGCATGAATATCCCTAAAGTTGCCTTTTAGGATATCACATAATAACAGGGGACATATTCTTGACATGCCACATAGCTATCTGCACCCCACATAGCGTTTACGCTTCAAGGGGGAAGAAGTGGCAAGATAGGGAGGAGCCGTTACAAAGTTTTCCTCCTCTGTTACTGTTATGGATGACGTCTTACCCTTTGCCATCTTGGATGATGTAGTATCCGCCCGCCATCTTCATTCCTTTTAGCATTCAGCCAGTACCTCCAGATACAGTAAGATAGGGAGGGAGCCTGCTAAAGCCTTTCATAGAAAGGAGGGCGGGTCCATCAGGACAACATGGCTATCTCACCCAAAAATAGATTTTTCGCTTCGCTCAAAATCCGTTTTTTGGGCTCGGGCCATGTCGTCCTGATGGAAGTTTACCAGAGCATTAATCTATTGTGGATTTCCCAGTTGTGCCTTCGACTTCCAGACAATATTTCCTTGGTCTTTAGGACCTAAGAGACCTATGACAACACCGTTATAGTCATATCCGCTTAACATGTAGAATGTTAGTGCTTCCTGCCCCCTACAGGGAAGAGTCAAACCAGACTCGGGAAAAGTCTCGAAGTTGCATGTTATACTGAACCAACCCAGGAGTCGAAGGGGACATGCAGGTCTCATTGCATGTCGGTAGCCCGAGTTTGTATCAAGTGTCGGAACAAGTTGCATTTCGCTGGAAAGGTTTGTGTAAGCGTAGGAACAAAGGTAGCATTATTGTTTAACACATCATGCAGAAGAAGGGTAGAAAAATACTCTCACATAGGCTTTATTATAATGTTTTAGGGCGAAATAAGACGCATAAAAACCATTAGACATTTATTTAAAATAAATGAGGATGAGTGTACATCTAAATAATGTAAAATTTGAGCATATATGAAAATAATGTAAATTTGTAATTGAAAATCAATTAGATAACATAGGCACATTGACATAAACAGAAATATTTTAGTACCTGAAAAGAAAAAATTGCCACACACTTCAATTTCCGTATAGAATTGTAATGTCTTTCTGAGAATGTCTCAATATACACTCGTGTAAAAAACACGCGGCACTAGTGTTCAGTCTCTGTTATATCACCTTAGTATATTAGAGCAGTCCGTATGGTCATCACGATGACAATCACTACTATGTTGTGCTCTAGGGCCAACATATACACCCTTAGAATTTCAAGTCCCATAAAATTCACTGTTCCTCGCAGCACTAAGCAGCAGGTTTTAGAACACTACCTGCTGCCACCACGTATCGCTTGACTTCTTGCACTTGCTTCGCGTAGTGCGTAAAGAACACCCTGGATGACTTTCATCCAGTAAATGAGCGAAGACTCTCGAAGTCCATTAGTTGGAAAAAGTTCAGGGAAGAGGCGACCTTCCTAGAATCATGAACTGCGGGTGTACTGTCAGGATCCGCTCTGCGAATAAAGTAGGTGATCTTCGCCCGTAGTTGTTTAAGTGACAGGTTTGACCCCAATGTTTCTCCTTTAAATAGTTGTCCTCCCTCGAAGTCTGAAGTTCTGCAAAGATAGACCTTTAGACTCTCCACTGGACACAGAGAGACATCTTCCTTCAGAGGGCAGATTCTCCAGGGACCCCATCTTTATGTGGGTAACTCGTTCTTGGCGAGAAACGTTGGGTCAGGAAAGAGGGTGAGCTCGCCCGTGTCAGCGAACCGGATGTGGCCCTCTTCCTTAGATGATGCCACAATTTCACTAACTCTAGCCCCCGAGGCTAAAGCAAACAAGAAAATAACTTTCTGGGTCAAATCTTTCAGAGAGCAAGTCTCATTGTCCAAGCCTGAGGCAAAATGTAGCACTTTGTCAAGAGACCATGAAATGGGTCTCGGAGGGGCCGCTGGTCTAAGTCTAGCACAGGCCTTCGGCACCTTATTGAAGATTTCGTTAGACAGATCTATTTGGAAGGCATATAGCAAGGGTCTTGTCAGGGCAGATTTACAAGTAGAGATCGTGTTGGCTGCTAAACCTTGTTCATGAAGGTGGATAAAGAAAGACAGGCAGAAATCCATCGAGATTTCCTTCGGATTCTTTGCCTTGACAAAGGTTACCCATTTCTTCCAAGATGACTCGTATTGCCTTCTTGTAGATTTTTACTTATATTCCTCCAAGAAGTCTAGGCTTTTCTTTGAGATTCCAAACCTTTTCCTTACAGCAAGGGAGAGAAAATCATGAGATGAAGGGCTTTGGTTTTCTGTGATGAAGCGAAGACAGTCAACTTCTGAACTTGTTGAGACAGAACTGGTTCCGGCAGTGGAATCGGCTTCGGTTGTAATTCCAGAATCAGGGGGAACCAGTTGCTCCAGGGCCACTTGGGAGCCACTAGGGCTGCCATTCCTTGAAAGGATCTCATCTTGGTGAGGACCTTGAGCAGAAGGTTGGGGGGAGGGAACAGGTAAATCCTGGTCCATCTGTTCCAGTCCAAGGACATGGCGTCCACTGCTTCCGCACGAGGGTCCTCGTACGGGGCCACGTATCGAGGAAGTTTCTTGTTGTTGCTCGTTGCAAAGAGGTCGATCTGCAGTTCCGGGACTTGTCGTAAGATGAAGGAGAATGATTCTGCGTCTAGGGACTGTAGCGGGATGTCAACAAAAACAAACCCCCCACACCCTTAATCACTCTTACTTTCTCAATATCCCACAATACAAACTTTCCCTTGACTCTACTTCAAACTGGACTATTGCACGAAGGGAAAAACAAACAAAACATAACCTTAAACTATATTTACCGCAACCGAAAACAAAAATCACACATTAAATTCAACAGACAAAATTTGCTGGATAAATAGATATCGGTGCGTAAGGGTACCGAGAATTCTCCAATAATCGGGAAAACAATAGCCTTTAAATATACCCAACACCGTCAGTCCACATACAGTACTGAAAACACTTACTTCACACACAGTACCGAAAAATACTTACACTGAAAAAAAATCACAACACTAAAACACCAGTCGTCATATATAACCCAGCAAAAATAATCAAACTTAATACTAAAACATACGAGAACTTCTTAAATTAATATTTGTGTGTGGCCACCATCGTCCACAGACTCTACACACTGGCACCAGTCTTTGTAACCAATTGCCACCACTCCTGGGCAACAATAACGAACAGTCAATTCGACTGTCCAATAACATTAACGTGGTCATCATCATCATCATCATCATCATCATGTCATCCTCATCAACAAGAAACAAATCTATTTTCAGCCGGGTCGTCAACAAATAAAATTCTTTCAATATCTCCCAGTCTAAATATAACATCCGCAGTCTTCTCCTAAGTTCATATTATACGGTCCAGGTCGTCATCAATCTATCAAAAATTTAAGTTTCTCCAAAGGAGGAATCGCGGCCTGCCAAAATAAAAAAACACTTACGAACACTCCTAACTAACTTAACTATCGCACCATAATCAAAGATAAACAATAAACTTTCTATCACTCATGAACGCGCCTAACAAAAATAAATAAAAACAGTACTTACTCAGAATATAAAAAAAAAAGCTTCACAGCCGGCTTTCGAAGAGCAAAAAAATACAGAACCGACTCCTTCTATCGTTCGATATCCAATGCTTTCGCCCAAGACATTCATCAGCACCCTATCCTAGCTAAAAAGGTAAACAAACAACCTCAATTATACCAACAATCTTTCCAACTTCAAACAATCATTCGCTAATTACCCTTTTCTTCAGCGCGCACCGCGGACACACAAAACACGCACACACAAACGCACATACACACATACTCTCTCGCGCACGCGCGATCTAATAAAACTAAAGCAAATTAAATTCTCTCTCTCTCTCTCTGACAAAACTAAAGCAAATTAAATTCTCTCTCTCTCTCTCTCTGACAAAACTAAAGCAAATAAAATGTCTCGATTTAACAATACTAAAACAACTCTCTCTCTCTCTCTCTCTCTCTCTCTCTCTCTCTGTGACAAACTAAAGCCAATACTGTAAACAATTCTCTCTCTCTCTCTCTCTCTCTCTCTCTCCTGACAAAACTTAAATAAACACTCTCTCTCTCTCTCTCTCTCTCTCTCTCTCTCCTGATTTGGCAAAAAAAAATTAAATTAAAATTAATCCTCCACAGGACCATTCTGACTCTATTGGAGCTATTGGATAGAGCGTCTGCTATCACATTGCGGAAACCCTTGAAAGTGAACTGCTGATAAGTGCCATCTCTTCTTCTCCGCTAAGCGGAGGATGGCTAATATCCCTTGGTTGAGTTGAGGCGGTCGTGAGCCTTGACGATTCAGACATCTGACCACTACATCGCTGTCCAAAGTCAGTCGCATGTGGGCTGAGGGACGAGGAGACAATCTCTTCAGTGTGAGGAAGACTGCCATGGCCTCCAAGATGTTGATGTGAAATGTCTTGAAAAGGGAGGACCAAGTTCCTTGAGTCTTGCGTTGATGGGAGTGACCCCCCCCATCCTTCCAGCGATGCGTCCGTGTGCATGGTAACTGAGGGTGGAGGCAGTTGTAGAGGCATTGACTTCTTGAATTTGCTGGCCTCCGACCATGGTTTGAGAAGTGATCGAAGCCGAGACGGGAGTGGTCTTCTGAGATCTCTTCGAGTGTTTGATGCGTATCTTCTTCAGACTCCTGATGCATCTTTTAGCTGTGCTTTCAGCACTGGGTCCGTCACCGAAGCGAACTGGAGGGAGCCGAGCACACGCTCCTGTTGACGTCTTGAAATCCATTTGGATTTGAGGAGTCTCTTGACAGACCTCGCTATTTCCCTCATCTTCTTTAACGGAATGGAGAGACGGTGTGACTGTAGGTCCCAATGTATGCCTAGCCATTGGAACTTCTGAACCGGAGATAGTCGAGACATTTTGGTGTTGATCTTGAATCCTAGATGTTCCAGGAATTGGATCACTTTCTTGGATGCTTGCAGGCTTGCTTTTTCCGATGCTGCCCACACCAACCAATCGTCCAGGTAGGCCATTACCTGGATGCCCTGTAGGCGTAGTTGCTGAATGATAGTCTCTGCAAGCTTCGTGAAGACCCTTGTGGCTATGTTGAGCCCGAAGGGCATGGCTCTGAAAGTGTACTTTATTTTTTGAAGCCTGAATTCTAGGTAGGAGGAGATCTGGCAATTCATCGGGATGTGCCAATAGGCGTCCGCCATGTCTATGGAGACTGTGTATGCCTTTCTGGGCAATAGGGCCCTTATGTGCTGAAGGGTTAGCATCTTGAACTTGTTGTTCTCGATGAACTTGTTGAGAGGGGACAAGTCCAGGATGACTCTGAGTTCGCCGGAGTCTTTCTTGGGAACACAGAACAGCCTTCCCTGAAATTTGAAGAACTTTGCTCTCTTGATCACCCTTTTGTTCAAGAGTTCTTGGACATATTCTTCCAGAACGGGGGTGGAGTGTTGGAAGAATTGCAGAAATGATGGTGGGGATGTCTTTCAGCTCCAGCCTAATCCATTCTTGACGATGCTGTGGGCCCAGGGATCGAAGGTCCAACAATCCTGGAAGAGACGGAGTCTTCCTCCTACCGGAAGCAACTCATTGCTTCTTGTTTTCGGAGGACTTGCCTCCTCGACCGCTTGCCCCCCTACCTCCTCTCCCTCTGGAGGGGCGTCTAGAGGAGTCTCTTCCTGAGCCTCTGCCCTTCGCACAAAAGGTAGTAGACTGCCTCTCGTAAGCGGGAGTAAAGGCTGCTGACTGAGTCACCACTTGCTGGGGCACCAGTTGGAAGGTGGGTTGGGCCTCCTGCGCCACTAGCTGTGGCGTTGCGATCGCAGGAAGTTGCCGCTTTGCTGGGCGAGGTGGCAGCCTTGGTCTCTTGGAAGAATTCTTAGGCTGGGAACCCTCATCCGCAGAAAACTTTCTCTTTGCCAACATGCCCCACTTCTGGAGGTTCCTATTCTTCATGGCGGTCTTGTCGACGATCTCCTTGACCAAATCAGAGGGGAAGAGATCCTTTCCCCATATGTTGGAAGAAATCAACTTCCTAGGTTCGGGCTTGACAGTCACAGACACGAACACGAACTCCCTGCACGCCCGTCGGGCCCTGACAAAGCTGTAAAAGTCCTTCGTCAGAGTTGCCAAGTGAGTCTTGGCTAGGACCATAAACATGTCTGGGGTCTTCTGTTCCCCGGCCATTGTCTCCATGGACACCTGCAGAGAGAGAGAGAAACAGCCAGTCTCTCCTTTGTATCCTGTTCTCTACGGAGTAGAAAATCGGATAGCTTGGGGAGGTTCTCGCTGAACTGGCGTCCAACGATGTCAGCCTCCAACTTCCCAACTGAGAAGGTCAACTGGATGTCCTTCCAGTCTTTATCGTCAGGTGGCAGAGCTAGGGAGAGGGGCCTACACTTCTTGAGGGTAGGGCAAGGCTTCCCCGCTTCCACTGCCTTCAGTACTGCCTTGAAGTATTTTTCTGCGAAGGGAAAAACTATGGTATTGGGAGCAAGAAAGGATGGGTGCTTCTTGCTTAGGGCTGGCACCTTGGAGTTGGTGTAGCCCCTTTCCTTCAGGCAGATGGCGAACAGCCCTGAGCCTTGGAGTGGTCAAAGACAATGACCTCCTTAGGCTCCATTTCTTCCTTGGAAGCAGGTTCCGTCCTGAGACGAACAAAGCAGTCTGGGTAAGAGTCGAAATTCGGCCAGAATTCCACATCTTCGATGGGGATGGCGCCCAGATTGTCCGAGATGACTATCTTCCCATTGGTGATAGGCATGTACTTGGCATGCTTCCATGGGTTGATTCTCTGAGCAGGAGGGAAGGTCCTTGACGTTGAGACTCTTCTGAGATCCTCGTTGAATCGACAGGCGGAGAACCTCCTTCTTGAACTCCGCGTCCCTCTGCTTGATCATCTGGTCGAAGATCGCCATCATGGCCTGAATGGCAGCCATGGTATCGTCCGACTTCGTAGGTAGGGGAGTGGACGAAGTAGAAGGTACCGGTTACGGGGCAGGAGTCGACGGCACTGAGAGGGATGCCACATCCTCCTCTTCCGACTCTGGAGTCACAGTAGACTCCTCTTCTTGGCCATCGGCCAAAAGGTCCTTCTCGGTGTCCTCTGACACCTCCAACATCCTGTCATCTTCAATGTGGATGTCTTTCATTGCATCCGAGACATCCGAATTGATTGTCAGCTGGATGCATGGGATCTCAGGGTGAGGTTGAGGGATTACGGCATCCGCAGATGCCCTAGGGAAAAGCATGGCTCTCCTGCGTTCACTGGGAAGATAAGGCTCCGTGGCGTTCTTCTGGAAACCACGCACCCACTTGCGTAGTTTTTCCCGAGCGTAATCCCTTGATCCCGCAGACTGGGAAGACTCAAATCCCTCACGTAACAGGTCCTTACACGTGATGCACGCCTGTGTGTCCCAGTACTTGAGAGACCCCTTGGTAATGGAGTAATGGAAGTGCGTCCGGCACCCCAGATGTCCATAGAAGTCCCTGCGACGTACGCTGCAAAACGCACTCTCACATTGGACGTACTCCTGTAAAGAGAGGAAAAGAATATGAGTATATTGGAGTCTATCACAGTAGACTTAAAATCATATTAATTATTATAATATTAAATCCTTTCTTAGTGTAAGCTTAGGATAGGTAAGCTGGAAAAGAATTAGGAAAGACACATACTTGTGAATCCCACCCAGCCAATTGCTGTGACCTTTCTCATTATTAATCCTAGGACGTCTTTGTAGGAGGTCCAATGGAAGATTTTAACCCGTAGGGGGGAGAATAGTGTAAACAACACACACCTCCAGGAAGTTAATAATGAGAATTGGAGGGGCTGATGAACAATCAGCATAGAGAAGAGGGGGAAAGTCATTCCCCCAATTCAGGTAGGTCTCAACAAGGGACTGCGCATGGACGCACAGAGTATGTTGGAAAAGTATCTATTGTATAAATATACTATAGTTTTCTGTCTGAGGTATATAGCAATATTACAGATGTACTGGCTACTGTATATTCCCATACAATAGACATTTCCGGCATGCTGCCGGCAAGGCTAGTACTCAGGATAGCTCAACTGGCACAGTAACTCAGTGTTTAAATAGGTAGAAGCCCGCCGGCAGAGGGCACGCCGCCCTGGCCATCATTCAATGTGACTGGGTAGTGGAGAAGCCTTCTGTGGCCCCGGCGGTCTGCCGAATTGCCGGCGACCCTTCGAACTGCCGGCAGTATGTCGGCAGTCGGCGGGCTACCGGCTGAAGGCACACCAACCCAGCCATCATACAATGTGACTGAGTAGTGGCCTAGGCGTACACTGCCAACTGCCGCCTGCCGAGTCAACAGTAACAGTGAGCTAATGGCTGGCAGACCACCAACCCTACCTGCCTTCTGCCGGCAGGGCTGGTGGCCAGCAGTACTAGCCCATAGAGAGAGAGAGAAAGCAATGAGTGAATGGAGGTGAAGGGGTGGCGGCAAGCCACCCTTCCTCTGCCTTCCTCTGGAAAGAGGGTTCAAATGGAAGGGGAGAGCATGTTAGTGATCAGGCTTCCATCCATCCGCAGCCATGCCAGTAACAGACGGACAGGGGCAGTGGATGGCAGTCCAAGGGAGGACCGAAGAACACTCTAAAGTCACGAGGGGGTCTCTGCCGGCAGTTAGGCTCGCCAAAACAGCAATCCCGTAGCGAGGTATGCAAGAGGGAAGCTGAACGGTTAGACCCAACAGGCGAAAGACCAGGCTGGCCATACAACCTACCGGCACTAGGTTGGATTGTAGGACAGCGGACAGGGGTGTGATGGCTAGGCCATCACCAAAGGACAGAGAGGGGTAGGGGAAAAGGTTCCTGGGAGGAGAGGGTGAGGAGTCGGTGTGAGCTGTCCTCGTTAGACAACAAGGGAACTCTATTTCGGTACTAACATCATCCTAGGTATAGTGAGAATACATTCTCCAGCCTAGGGAGGGCTAGTGTAGTAAAGGGACTGGCATCATCAAGCCGTCCTAAACTATAAAGAAACAGAAGCCCCATGCTTGCCTAAACTAGGTCAAAGGATATTTATATCCTTCAGCCCCACATTCTCCAAACACAGGACTAGTTGCTAGATTACAGGGCGAAGGGGATCTCAGACCCCTTCAAGTGCAGTCTAGGGGGGCGCCCCGTATGCCTATCAACCATGTCCAATAGGAGAATACATTCATCCTATGGGGGAGCTGGAGGCACACGACAGGTACTCTGGGGTTCTGACCCAAACTCACTCTCATCAGCCATGGTTTGGAAAGGGGCAGAAACACGCTAGCCTAACCTTACCCGAATGACAATTCAGGGCAGGAACAGCTAGGATTGTAAAACGGATTTTGAGCGAAGCGAAAAATCTATTTTTGGGTGAGATAGCCATGGCGTCCTGATGGAGGGTTCCTTTTTGGTAGCTTCCTTGGGTATAATACTACTAAGATATTCCCAGAGAATTTAACCACAGGTTATCACAGAATTCTAACTTCTGGAGCGAGTATCCCAAAGGTTTCCCTTTAAGACATCGAATATCAACAGGGGACGCATGTCTAAACGCGCCACATAGCTATCTTCACCCCGAACAGAGTTAATGCTTCGGTGTGTAAGGGTAGAGAATAGCTGGGAGCCGTTCCACAGCCAATCTCACTCGTGGCTACTACTGATACTCGAGACGTAAACAAACGGGCGCCATTGCTCAAATGACGTCACGCCCGTCTTCATCCTGAAGCCAGTTGCTTGCCCAACACCATGATACAGTAGAACAGGGTGGGATCTAAAACTGGACGAAGTAGCAGGGAGGGTCCATCAGGACGCCATGGCTATCTCACCCAAAAATAGATTTTTCGCTTCGCTCAAAATCCGTTTTTTGGGCTCAAGCCATGGCGTCCTGATGGAAGAATACCAGAGAATCAATGTATCGTGGTAGATTTTCCCCTAATAGTAAGTGCCAAGGCATTGACAAAGCAGCATAGCAATCTTTAATAAGGGACCATAGGGAAGAAGCATCCTGCCCCCCTTGGCAGTGAAGTTCCCATGGGCCATGCCGACGTCAAAGTGGTATTGAAGGGCTATTCATCCTGATAGAAGAACTTGAAGAACTTGGAGATGAAGCCGAATGTTTGGTATTTGTATAGGAACATTCTGAAAATTAGACCAGTGGTGGTTGGGCACTGTGTATTTGAGAGTGATGGTTCATCTCCCGGGTAATAAAAGTAAGTATTCGTGTTGGAACCTTACATAATCAGAGTGAATATAAATTAAGAGTTAGCATCTTAATTTCTTCATAACCATAAGGAAAAGGGGGATTAATAAAACTATGACAGGCATGTATTTCATAGTAAGTAGGAGCTGATTGAGACGCACAGGTAATAAAATAGAAATTTTATTTCACAATGCAGAAATTAAATAATTTACAGCAATAAGTAAAGTTCATTTACAGTAATTATAATGTACATAGTAATAAAGACTTGCTCTTGAATCTGAAAAGGAATTTCAAGTTTATTAGTAGGCACTCGTTCTCGAGGAACGCAAGTCTTTGATTAAAAAACACGTCATGCTCAGGGCATGCGGCACTTGTGTGACAACTATGACATTTCACCTGGGATAAGAACAGTTATAGAAGCACTAAGTGTTTTCGACATCACTATGAATCGCTCGAGGGTCAACATAGGCACCCGAAGAGTTAGAGTCCCAAGTAACTCACTGTTCTACGCAGAGTTAGGTGCAGGTTTCATAACACTACCTGCGGCTACCACAAAATGTTTGACTTCGTGCACTTGTTTCGCATAATGTTTAAAGAAAACTCGCGAGGACTTCCAACCCGTGAAGTTTTTAAGGCTTTCAAAGTCCATGCTCTGAAAGAAATTCAGAGATGATGCCACTTTTCTAGGATCATGACCAGCGGGTGTACTGTTAGGATCCGCTCTGCGAATGAAGTAGGTGATTTTCGCTCTTAATTGTTTCAGTGACAGGTCGCTGCCCGATGTTTCTCCTTTGAAGAGTTGGCCTCCACCAAAGTTTGAAGTTCTGCGAAGATAGACCTTGAGGCTCTCTACTGGACATAGAGAGGCATCCTCCTTCAGGGGGCATATTCTCCAAGGGCCCCATCTTTTGGTGGGTAATTCATTTTTGGCGAGAAACGTCGGATCAGGGGAGAGGGTAACTTCACCTGTATCGGTAAACAGGATGTGTCCATCCTCTCTTGATAAAGCCACTATTTCGCTGACTCGAGCTCCCGAAGCGAGAGCAAAGAGAAATATAACTTTCTGAGTCAGATCCTTGAGAGGGCAGGAATCATTGTCCAAGTTGGAGGCGAAATGGAGCACCTTGTCTAGTGACCAGGAGATCGGTTTCGGTGGGGGTGCTGGGCGTAGGCGAGCACATGCTTTCGGCAGTTTTTTGAAGATGTCGCTGGACAGATCAATTTGGAAAGCATATAGAATTGGTCTGGTCAAGGCCGATTTGCAGGTTGATATCGTATTGGCTGCTAATCCCTGTCCATGAAGGTGAATAAAGAAGGACATGCAGAAATCAATCGTGATTTCTTTAGGATTTTTTGTCTTGACGAAGGAGACCCACTTCCTCCAGGATGATTCATATTGCCGTCTTGTGGATTCGGTCTTGTATTCCTCTAGGAAGTCCAGACTTTTCTTCGAGATCCCAAACCTCTTCTTTGCGGCTAGGGAGAGAAAATCATGAGATGAAGGTCCTTGATTTTCGATGATGAAGCGAAGACAGTCGACTTCTGTACATGTTGAGAGAGAACTGGGCCCGGGAGAGGGATCAGCTTGGGCTGCAGCTCCAGGACCAGGGGGTACCAGTTGCTCCGAGGCCACTTGGGAGCCACTAGGGCCGCTGTCCCTTTGAAGGTTCTCAGTTTGGAGAGGACTTTCAACAGAAGGTTGGTGGGGGGGAACAGGTAGATCTTGGACCATCTGTTCCAATCCAGTGACATGGCATCCACTGCTTCTGCTTTGGGGTCCTCGTACGGGGCCACATACCGAGGAAGTTGATTGTTGTCGCTCGTTGCAAAGAGATCTATCTGAAGTTCTGGGACTTGGTGAGAGATGAAGGAGAACGATCTTGCGTCTAGAGACCATTCCGACTCTATCGGGTTTGTCCGAGATAGAGCATCCGCTGTCACGTTGCGGAATCCTTGTAGGTGAACTGCAGACAAGTGCCACTTCTTCTTCTCTGCCAGACGGAAGATTGGGAGAAGCACCTGATTTATCTGGGGCGATCTTGAGCCTTGGCGATTGAGACAACGAACTACCACCGAGTTGTCTAGGGTTAGACGGATGTGGATCGAGGGTGGCGGGGATAGCTTCTTTAGGGTTAGAAGGACCGCCATGGCCTCCAAGATGTTTATGTGGAACGTCTTGAACAGGGGAGACCAGGTGCCTTGAGCCTGTTTTTGGTGGGAATGACCTCCCCAACCCTCCAGCGAAGCGTCCGTGTGGATGTTGAGTGATGGAGGAGGGTGTTGGAGAGGAATGGACCTTTTCAGGGCCTTTGCTTCTGACCACGGCTTTAGAAGAAGTCGTAGTCTGTTTGGAAGCCGTCTCTTGAGGTCTCTTCGAGCGATGGATGCCGAACGTCTCCAGACTCCCGCGGCATCCTTTAGCTGTGCGCGAAGCACTGGGTTTGTCACTGAGGCGAACTGCAGAGAGCCTAGAACTCGTTCCTGCTGGCGTCTTGAAATGCGTTTGGATTTCAGCAGTCGCTTGACAGACCCTGCTATTTCCTTCCTTTTCTTCTGGGGGATGGAAAGGCGGTGTGACTGAAGGTTCCAGTGGATTCCCAACCACTGGAACTTCTGAGCTGGAGAGAGGCGAGATTTCTTCTCGTTGATCTTGAATCCCAGGTGTTCTAGGTACTGGGTGACTTTGTTGCAAGATTTTACACAATCTTCGGGCGATGGAGCCCAGACTAGCCAGTCGTCGAGGTAGGCCATCACCTGGACGTTTCGGAGGCGGAGCTGTTGTACTATGGCGTCCGCCAGCTTTGTGAAGATCCGAGGGGCCACATTGAGGCCGAAGGGCATGGCCCGGAAGGCGTAGCTTTTCCTTTGGAGTCGAAATCCTAGGTAGGAGGAAGCGTGATGGTTCATTGGAACGTGCCAGTAGGCATCCGCCAGGTCTATGGAGACCGTGTAGGAACCTCGAGGCAGAAGGGTCCTTATCTGTTGAAGAGTCAGCATCTTGAACTTGTCGTTCGCTATGAACTTGTTGAGGGGGGATAAGTCCAGAATGACTCTGAGTTTGTCGGAGTCTTTCTTGGGGACACAAAACAGTCTCCCTTGGAACCTGGTGGACTTTACCTTCCTTATCACCTTCTTGTTCAAGAGATCTAGGACATATTCTTCCAGAAGGGGGGTTGATTGTTGGAAGAATTGCTGGAAGGTTGGGGGTGGTTGAGTCCAACTCCAGCCTAGACCCTTCTTGACGATGCTGTGTGCCCAGGGATCGAAGGTCCAACGATCCTGGAATTGGCGGAGTCTTCCTCCCACCGGAAGCACTTCATTGCTTCTGGTGTCCCGAGGGCTTGCTGCCTCGGCCGCTAGCTCCCTTTCCTCCTCTGCCTCTGGAGGGACGGCGAGAGGCGTCTTTGCTTGCACCCTTGTATGAGCCTCTACCTTTGGGACGAAAGGTAGTTGACTGTTGCTCGAAAGCAGGGGTGAAGACCGGTGACTGTGACACCACCGGTTGGGGGACCAATTGAAAGGTCTGTTGTGGTTGGGCAACCACTTGGGAGGTAGCGGGTCCCGGAAACTGACGTCTTTGTTGACGTTGCTGGGGTTTCTGTTTGTGGGATTTCCTCTTAGGTTGAGGTCCGTCGTCCTGAGAGGATTTCCTTTTCTTGGACATGCCCCACTTGTGGAGAAGGTTCCTATTCTCCGTGGCGGCTCTGTCGGTGATTTCCTTCACGAGGTCGGAGGGAAAGAGGTGTTTACCCCAGATGTTGGAGGAAATCAGCCTCCGGGGTTCGTGTTTCACGGTAGCACCTGCAAACACGAATTCACGACAGGCTCTACGAGCCTTTATGAAGTGGTACAAGTCCTTCATCACGGTCATCAGGTGGGATTTGGAGAGTACCATGTAGTGGTCTGGTACTCTGGTGTCACAGGCCATGATTTCAAGTTGGACTTGATGAGATAAGGATGCTGCGAGCCTCTCCTTCGTATCTTGTTCCCGACGAAGGAGGTGATCGTTGAGCTTAGGGAGGTCTTCATTAAACTGACGTCCGGCGACGTCAGGATCTAGCTTTCCCACGACGAAAGTATGCTGGACATCCTTCCAGTTTCGAGCGTCAGGGGGAGTTACTATGGAGAAGGGTCTGCACTCCTCCAGTGCAGGGCAGGCTTTCCCTTCTTCCGCAGCTTTAAGGCACGCAGCTAAGGCCTTTTCCAGGAATGGAAGAATCGCACTTTCAGGTGCGACATAAGTAGGGTGCTTCTTGCTCAGGGCCGGAAGCTTAGAGCAGGTAAAGCCCCTACTCTTGAATGTGTTGGCTAGCATAGCCTGGGCCTTTGCGAGATCGAACACTATCTCTTCCTTCGGTTCGGTCTCTTCCTTCGAGGCAGGTTCAGAGCGCAGACGGACGTAACAGTCCGGGTAGGCCTCAAAGTTTGGGAAGAACTCCACGTCTTCCAAGGGGACCGTGCCGATCTTATCGCTGACAAAGATCCTGCCGGTCGCGATCACCATATGCTCAGCATACCTCCACGGGTTGGCATGTGAGCAAGCGGGGAGATCCTTAACCGAAATCCTCTTCGGTTCTCTGGATCCTATCATGGACCTGATGGACTCCTGATTCTCCTTCAACCTGTCGTCCATGACGGCTCTAATCAGTCGGATCAACTCTTGAGTGGAAGAAGAGGGATCCGTGGTCGAGGAGGTAGACGGAATAGACACTTCCGTCGGTGTAGGAGTAGGAGGGGGGATAGACGGAGGAGCGACCTCTTGCTCCGACTCGGCGTATTCCACCTTGTCTTCGTCATCTTCGGCTCCTTGAGCCATAAGCGTCTTCTCGGTGTCTTCCGAGACATCCGACATCTGCTCGTCATCTCCGGAATCCAAGCGACACTCATGCATGGACTGAGCCATGACAACATCAGGTTCCACTGTAAGTTGGACAATGGGAATCACGTCTTTGGGTACCACTGAATCAGGGGAGGCCTTAGGGAACAGGAGGGACCTCAATTCTTCTGTGGCCAGGTAAGGGCCGGTGGCATTTTTCTGGAAGCCACGCACCCACTTGCGTAGCTTTTCACGAGAAATGTCTCTGACCTCCGCTGAGGGAGGGTTATGGAAGGCGTCAGTCATGTGAGCCTGGCATACCGTACAGTTCAGTGGATTCCAAAACTTCAGATCCCCTTTCTTGTCAGCACAAGGGGCGTGAGTCCTGCAAGCCGTATGCCCGTAAAACTGCGGGCGTTTCACAGCGCAGAAGGCGAAGTCACACTTCATCTGCTCCTCCTGTGGAAGAAAGAGAAAATGAGTATGGGGGAGTCATAAGAATGGCTCTTAAACTAAGTTAATATTAATTATTAATTTTAACTTAAAGAAGGGTGTGATGCATAGAGATTGAAATAGTAAAGAGAACATACTCCATGCATCTCGCCCGGCTGGTTACCGTAAGCTTTGTCCTTGGATAATCCGAGACCGAAGGCACCGGATAGTATTCCTTAGAGTTCCATAGGGCAATGGAATTCCGTGAAAAACCAAGGGTAAGATTGGGACCGAGATCATTCGGTCCCAAACTAGGGGCTAGAGGGCCTCCTTTTAAGGTAACTGCTTCCGGCAACCAGCCGTGCAAAGATGCACGTAGCATGCTGGAATTAGAAGAGTGCAAAGAGACAGCATGATCCATAACAGAACAGTACCAAGGTATTGATCTTAATAGTGGAAACAGTCCATCTGTTTGCGGTATAGGGCTATCAGTATCATATGATAGCTAGAAGAAGGGGGTGCAAGTATTCTTGACGCCTCCGGGGGTTTCCGGCAAGCCGCCGGCATGCCGGAGGTCGCTCCGACAGAGTTTCTGGCATCAAGACAGACAGTATGTAAGTCAAGAGTATACCAGGGTGGCGGCCGCCGGTACAACGGCGGCACGCCGGCAGGGGAGCGGCGGCTCCGGCAGTCGGAGGATGCCGGTTGGTGACTGGGACAATGTATAGCGGAACCGGGTTGCCGGCAATAGATGCCGGCAATAGATGCCGGCACTCCGGCGGCCGACCGGCGAGCGGACGACAAGCTAGGAGGGAGGAGAGCCGCCGGTAGGAGCCGGCGGCAGTCGGCAGTCCCCCGGCACACAGGGGGCTGTCGGCAAGGGTAGGGAGAGTCACCAAGGTAGGAGGCGGTTATCGCCGACGGTGGAGGCGGCAAGAGGCCAGCACCCGGATAGGGAGAGAGACAGGGGGGGAGGGGTGCAGGAAGTTCAGTCATGGACTCCAGACATCCCCCCCCTGAGAGGGTGTACCCATGATAGAGACAGGCTCTATCATCCAGGAGCAGGGGTCACAGAGGACCGGGAGCTAGGTAGCCCAAGGGAGGGCTAGGGGACACCCAAAGAGGGGGAGCCCCCCATATGCAGAACATCTCTAGAGACTAACCCCATAGGACACTATGAAGGGTATATGTACCAGAGCGGACTGCACAGGGAAGCTCGGGTAGCCCTACTACTCCACCCTAAGGAGGAGTTGTAGGACAGGGGACAGGTGGGTATAGACTAACCTAAGCATAGGCTAGGCTATACAAGAGATAGGTGGGGAGGGGAGTAGAGAGAAGTCTTCCAAGGAAGGGTTTCTGTACCAGAGCGGCCACTAGGGAAAGGGAGGACACTCCCTAACCTAAGATAAGGCAGATCGGCTGAAACGGAGCATGGGTACAGTTTCAGCAGGGAACAGAGAAACCTTCCTAACCTAACCTAGAGCAGGGCTAAAAGTCCTGAACTAGGGAAGGTAGAAGACATATCGCTATCGCAGGATAGTCATAGACTAATCCTAGCCATAGAGGTAGGGCTAGCCTAACCTCACTCTCGGGCGCAACCCTAAGGGGGGTTCATTCCCTTAGGGAGGACTGAGAGGCGATAAATACTCCATTAGACACTTGATCCCTTTACTCAGAAAGGGAATCAAGGCTAATTAGAGGGAATGCCGAGGCAGGGGATGAAGGAAGCATATAGGGGTCCTACAAGTAGGTTAGGTTAGAAAGAGACACTAACTAACCTATCCCCTATATGGTCCCTGAAGGCGAAATAACATTGCATCACGGTCGAAAGTATTGTAAAATAATGCCCCTATCTTCATAACTTAGTCTAGGATCACTGATAAAATCATGCATGAACACTTATGTACAGGCGCTCTGGCCTGGGGGCTATAGTAGCCGACTGGTATGAGGTCAATCGATGACCGATAAAAGCGTCGAAACACGATATAAAAGTTCCTAGCTATGAAGACTAAATAAACTAATGTATTCGATTAGTAAATAAGGCCGGAAGCGTTGTTGTGGCTAATTAAATAAGGCATGCATAACAACAACGACGCCATAAAATGGCGGGTCCGGTAGGGGCACAGCTCTGCCACAAAACAGCAATTATCTCGAAAAGTAATATTTACTTTACGGCCAGAGCTTAACTAAACAATACTGGAACCTTGTACTCAACTTTCCAGAAGATGGTGAGGCTGAAGGTAGCGACATAACGTAGATGCAAATCGATAAAAGGAGCACAGGGAAAATCCATCTAAGTAGGGCAGCTACTAAACAAAGGATGGAGACGGGCGTGACGTCATTTGAGCAATGGCGCCCGTTTGTTTACGTCTCGAGTATCAGTAGTAGCCACGAGTGAGATTGGCTGTGGAACGGCTCCCAGCTATTCTCTACCCTTACACACCGAAGCATTAACTCTGTTCGGGGTGAAGATAGCTATGTGGCGCGTTTAGACATGCGTCCCCTGTTGATATACGATGTCTTAAAGGGAAACCTTTGGGATACTCGCTCCAGAAGTTAGAATTCTGTGATAACCTGTGGTTAAATTCTCTGGGAATATCTTAGTAGTATTATACCCAAGGAAGCTACCAAAAAGGAACCCTCCATCAGGACGCCATGGCTTGAGCCCAAAAACGTGGGTTACCAGCAGAGGGAGGAAGAGATTACCTTATACATAAAGGTAACCGGGGATATGTGTGAAAGTATACTAAAGCCACTAGGCTACTAGCCTAGTGGCATAGAGATCGACTACCTGATTCATCGAAACTCTTGGTAGACGATCATGGAAGAGGAAATCATATGCAATCCAAATATCTTATACGTATAATTTGCCTAATATCTTCATTTAAGTTAAATAACACCAGGAACACTTATTATATCATGCATGAAAGTAACCTAAGGCATCTAGGCTAGGGGGCCTATTTACAGTAAATCGGCTATGCATACGCCGATACTAAGGAGTACTAATGGCATAATATAACTAATTCCTAGCAATGAAGACTAAATAGCTAATAAGATAGAAGCTATAAAACCGGGAAGGTCGTTCTTGCTAACTAAATAAAGCATGCGTTGTGAATGACAGCGCCAAGGCGCCTCCGGTCTAGGCAAGAGCTCTGCCACAAAAGCAAATCCCTAATTATTTCGAGAAAAACGTTACTTTACGGCTAGAACTGCATTTATACGATATAAGAGGTGAATACTCAACTTTCCAGAGGTAAAAGAAGCTGAAGATTGCGACATGATATCCAATATTGCGAAAGAACTGGGAAAAAACACCTGGTTGGGATGCTAGAACGAAAGGAATGAAGATGGCGGGCGGATACTACGTCATCCAAGATGGCGACGGGTATGACGTCATCCGAGTGCCCATAACAGTAACAGAGGAGGAGAACTTTGTAACGGCTCCTCCCTTATCTTGCCACTTCTTCCCCCTCGAAGCGTAAACGCTATGTGGGGTGCAGATAGCTATGTGGCATGTCAAGAATACATCCCCTGTTATTACTGTATGCGATATCCTAAAAGGCAACTTTAGGGATATTCGCGCTAGAAGTTAGAATTCTGGAGACCTTTAGTTTAATTCTCTGGGAATATCCACTGTAGTCAAATATACCCTAGGAAGCTACTGAAGGAACCTTCCATCAGGACGACATGGCCTGAGCCCAAAAATGTGTATATCATACCCAAAACAAACTATGTACCTGGAGTAACTTATTTGGATATTAAATAGTTTATCTTATAGACTAATGTTAGTTATCATCTTGTTGATAATC
Source organism: Palaemon carinicauda (assembly GCF_036898095.1). Lineage (NCBI taxonomy): Eukaryota > Metazoa > Arthropoda > Malacostraca > Decapoda > Palaemonidae > Palaemon > Palaemon carinicauda. Next base: position 66,340,885 of record NC_090730.1, on the reverse strand, counting down.
TATTTTAAAGACCTTACTAAACTTTTTTCAGTTGTGTACTTAATTGTTACAGGAACTGAAGTGTATGAGATGAAGAGACTAATTGTAGCAAGTGAGATGCTAATCCCTACATTTAACATGTAAAAGAAAAACATAACATAAACTAGTGGCAGAGCTTGGAAGGGAACACCATACACAGCTATTCATACTTTATGTAATCAAGTACATTTACCAAATCTTTAACAGAATAACTCAGAAGAAGGAAAACATTTAGCCTAAAGGAATCTTACCATTTGTCACGCCAACCGCAAAATAATGATAGTTTTAAAGGGGGCTTATTTCATTGAGAGGAGTGATGAAATATCCTAACTACCAATTTGTCACTAAAGAGATAAGTAGTTGTTTATAGGTAGTTTCTTTAGCTACAGGAGCGATATAAGGATCTAGGTTACCATTTTGGTCTTTGCCTTATAAATTCTAGGTGTCTAAAAGAACAACTAGAGATGCGGCAGTGGGAGGGTATGTAGCAAAAGGGTCTTAAGTAAATAAAGAATTTGATGCTCTGTGAGAGGATCTTGAACTTAGGAGCTGCTGTGTACCATCAAAACACTTACTGAATGGTGCACCAGAGCTACTAGCTACTACTCAAGAGGTTAGACTAGAGTTTGAGATAAGATGGGTTAGGCTTGAAATACTGTATTACCCTAAAAAGAAAACTTGTCGGCTTTTGACCTTCCACTAAAGGCGTTAATGATGTTAAATTCTTAATATTATTAAAAACTAAACTTCTTAGGCTATTGCAAGTACTGCCATGGCATAACTATCATTATCTACTATTATCAATTATCCTAGCCTTCTCCATCAAAAGGAAGCCTTCTATAACACTAGGAATAACTTCTGTTATACAAACTGCAAAGGAAAGTATATCAAGAACACATCCTTTATTATTATCCACAAACAGCAATACTTTAGAAAACCAGCTTGCAAACCCTGCATTTAAAGATTTTTGTTTGTTAGGAGTAATGGACTCAAAGGAGGAAATTTAATTGACACAAGAACAAGATTAAGGAGTTTATTAGTTTAGTGCAAGTCAAACGTCTTTGAGGTATTGAAGGCTTAAAGACTAAACAAGACTAGAGTTACCACCCTTTATTTGTAATTGAGATAACAAATTAACAACCCTATCCACAGCAAAAAAAAAGGGGGAATTTAAAGGTATACTTGTACATAGATTTCAAAGCTGTCTCTAAATACTTGATGAAAAAACATCATCCAAAATTGCTTTTACAACTTATTAGGGAGTATTTGATTAAGGTCACGTAAGAATTAAAAGTGATATTCTGCATTTCAACCCAAATGGGATGTAGCTCAGTGTTTTGTTTAACCTTAACCTGTAAAGAAGGATAAACCTAAACATAAGGCAGTTCAACCCAGTTTGTTTATGACTTGTATTGGAGCTGCTGCTCACTTGCTGTGGTTCAGTTTCAGGGTCAAATCAAAGCCTGTGCAACTGGGCCTCTAGTGCACTTGCAATGTAATTTAGTTTTATTTATTTATTTCTTCTATATTGATTATATTTTTCTCCACATATGATATAAGATTTTTTGTTCTTTTTTTTTATTTCTTTGACTTAATTTAAATAATCTTACTATTTCTTTAAGTTTTCTTCCTAGTAAAATTCATTTTGGTGAAAAGGTATTAGTGTTTATCATTAACCAGCTGATGGTGAGCAATTGGCCTGTCTAACAAGTTTATAAAGTGTACTGCCATCTGAAACATGATGAAACAAATCAGCTTTACCTGAAACATCATCAACATTAGAGAGTTAAGAGAATTATATGATATGAAACACCATCCACAATAAAAAATGAGGTTGCTTAAGAGCACTTACTTTAGTGAATAGAGAGATATTAGGATCTTGACTACCAAGTCGGTCTTCCGCCTCGTAATCTAATTATTTAAAATAGCAACCAAGAATTTGGGAATTCAAGGGCTTAGTAGCAGAAGGATTTAAAGTACTTAAAGTAGTCAAGGTTCTGTTAGAGGATTTTGACTGTAATGCTCAGTGAACATTCAGAACCCTGTGAAAGAATCTTGACTGTAATGTGCAGTGAACAATCAGAACCCTTACTGAATGGAACAGTAATACCACTATACCCAGCTAAGGAAGTCAGGTTAGGGTTAACAACCAGGAAGTTAGAATTAGATTACTGCCTACAAGCTAAACAAAGACGCTGGTCTTCTGTGAATGATTAGAGGAAGATAAATAACTAAAGAGCTGTGACTCCCATAAATATCAAAGCATTGCTGGTTAAGTGTGTCATAGTGTGGCATTTCGTATTCATCATCATCTCCACTATAAACAACTAGCCTAGTCTTTTCTGGATTTCTCCATGAACTAAAAGCAAGTTTCATTAACAATCAAACTTGAAAGATGCTTTCCTTGTTAGGGACAGTGAGGCAATTTTGCTCCTTGCAATGGTAATTTAAATCACAGTAATATCCCTGTACAATGATTACTAACAAATACAGAGAAAGCCAACTTGAAACATAATACGACTTATCACAATCTGGAAGATGTATACATCAAATCGATGCAACAGAGGAATTGAGATAACAAAGGACCTGGCGTTTCGCTTCTTGTTATTAACCTCTCGAGTGTCTCATTACTTTACTAGAGGCATGTGTTTGTTGAAAAGAAAAAAAAATGGATTATTTTTTGTTTAAGGGTAAATGTCGATAGACCAAGCTTCTGGAGAAGTCATATAAAAATCAGGGGAAATTCCTTGAAATAATACATGGAGAACAAGTATTCACTTGAGTCTTTCCCCACTTCTTTCCCAACTGTAGACATATTTGAGAATGAAGAGTATTTGACTGAAACAACCTGATTCTTCCTGATCTAATTACCTGTTAATACAGTACATTCATCTTTCCAGTGACAAACTGTTGTATCAACGTAATATTTCAGTCTTCTGTCCAACATAGAAGTTCCTAAGCTAGAAGGAATAAGGGTTGAACTTGTTATCTTCCTCTTTTGTCACAAAGGAGAGAGACAGTTGTTTACTATATATAACAAGATCCTTCATCTACATGGGTTTTAAAATACCTACCAACTCTAGTCAATTTGTGTGGAGAGTCATCAGTTTAGCTTCACCTATCAGATAGTAAATTGTTGTCCACAGTTGTTCCCATCCTTGATGGCTAGGGTTTTTTAACAAAGATGTCTGGGACTGGAGATGGAGGCTGCTCCCAGAGAGAAAAAGTACCGATATAGTATTTGATCTATACCTTCACGCACAAGATAAACGCTCTCTTGGAAGCATCTAATGGCCTGTCTCAAGTGCTTAAGGTAGAGGTGTAATGCCTTCTTTCCCAATCGGACAAGAGGTATGAAAAAGGTCTCTTTGGAAGACATCCATCCTATGGGACTCAATCACTGAAGAGGTGTAACTTGTTATGTGTGTTGGGAATTTTCTAAAAACTAAAAAGAGGAGTTCATTCTCTTCTTTGAGAGAAAAGTTTGTAAAGGGACTGGTGCAATCATCATATCTAGACACAAAATTGAATAAATCTGAGTGAGCAAAGTCTTCTTCAAATTTGATAGGAATTAACCCAATTTGGGAAACAGATCAAGAAAAATCTATTTTGCATCAAGTCTCCTTTAAGAGAATGTGCCAGGAATAGTCAATCATCTAGATACAGAGCTGAAACTGTAAAAAAGGAAAAGGCACCTGAACTGAAAGTCCCCTCCCCCCCATTTAAACTCAAACCTCAGTAACTTTTTTGACTCTAGATGCACTGTCTTTTTCTTTTGCTTTGCAAATGAAGATTAATTACTTCAATCCAGCATGCATAGGCTAAATTACTTTAAAAAGGGTCAGTCTGCTCTAATTGTCTTTCTCCTCTTTTAAGAGAAGCTTGAGGTATGTCTATCTTGTGCTCACCCGGATTACTCACCCTAGCAATACCTACTGAACTGAGAAGTCTAGCCATAGTTTCTAACAAAGAATAGGATAAATAAGTAAATTTCCTAGGTATTTTTGCTATGAAGCAAGAGCTTTTAGTATAAGATCAAACTCTGAAGATGAACATTCAGGAAATTATCTGGAAGACAATTGATGAAGAAATTAAAGCCCTAGAATGAATAAGAGACTTATATTAACATTTAACAGGTGAATTATTCAGACTAAAAGAGCAAATAGTAACATCGGCCAAAATACTTTCATTAGGTAGGCTACCATCTGGAAAAATTAAAGCATACCTTATGGATGTCAATTTTAGATCCATACTAATGAGTCTTATTAGACTACACAAAATCTAATTGCAGAACACATACCATAGATGTTATGTTATAAAATTAGTAGAACCACACCATCATCAAGTGCTTTATATTCGTGTGAAAAAAGACGTATATGGAATGCTCTATAAAACAATTATGAGACTTCCAACTTAGCGCCATGGCATCTAGAGGCAACTCATAGTTGTAGTTGTTAATGAATTTTAAGTATAGGACGGCTAGTCTTACAATCTCACTACTATTCCTGTAAATTTTTAGTATTTCAACTAAGGTTCATTTGCAAAATTATAGCACAATGAATGCTGGGGAAGACTTATTGAAATAATATTTTTATTTTGGCCATTAGCTAGTAAACTGCTGTTCAACTTATTGCACAAGTGACTAAAATTTTCAAACTAATGTGTAACACTTCATCAACTCAGCACTATGGTAGAATGAGTGCCATGTTGGATTGGAGAAATCACTTAATGTTTATTCATAACGGTAAAGCATGAATACATGTGATTTCACTAATACTTGTGAACAATGGACTTCAAATGCAATATGAAATCAGGAAGCTCCCAAAAATTGATCTTGAGGTCATATTACAGTATATGACAATACCTTTGAAGATTGTAGGCAATTGAATGGCTGCAGCCTACCTTCATGATATTTATGTGGAATTTTTTTTTTTTTCATAGAATCTACTTGTTTTTGTAGTTGGAATATAGCCAACAGTTCAACTCGTATATTACAAATTTACACTTTACAAATAACCTTGCATATAGGATTAGATGTAAATAGTTGACATGTTATAATGTCTTGGCCTGTTATTTGTTGATTTATTATTCAACACTTATGGATAACATATGCCCTTATTGTAGTGATATTGGCTTAGAATAGTAAATAAATGAAGAATAGAAACTTAACTTCAATAACCAATGAAGTAATATTTTAGTCTTCCATGGGCATTTTCAACTCCAAATTGATTTTCTGTCTTTGTGAATTTAGTATGAGGGCTGTGGCAAATGAAAGTTGACCTAGTTTCACAATGATAAAAAGTTATTACAATGTGAGCTCATCATTGTTCTGAATATGAAATGTCAATCTTTGCTGGATTTTTCTTGTACATTAGTTTTTGCTGCACTGCCTCATTGTGATGTCATCATGCAACTAAAGAGCACATATAAAGAATTTAGCCTCTTTGAAGACTGGTTTACATAGTAAGAATGGACTTCTCAAATCATACACAGTAGTAATTTTGTGTGCTGATACATCATATTGTAAAAAATAGCAAATTATGTAAGCCTGCATATCTGTTAGGGAACTGTATTAAAAAAACATTTATCATTTACAGATCTAAATCTTTTTTTTTTCCAAGAGTGACTCAAATTTACTGGATTGATTGTAAGGGTACTTGCAGAATCAACCTTCATTTCTTAACTAGCATAAAGTACAAAATCAATAAAAGCTTTATAATATTTCCATTTATATTTTTATTAAACACTAGTGCACATTAATATAATTCTTGAAAATATTATAAGAGAAGAGTCCATCAATTATCTAGGAAATATATTTTGTCTACCTAGTTTTGGTAATTTTGTTGTTTGTTCTGGGAAAGAACTCTTTGTCCTCGTCTGTAGGTTGATTTACTTAACCAAAGATTCTCAGAGCAAGTCTGACTGACTAGGGAATCTTTTGCTGCTGTTCCATGTTTTGAAGTTTCTAATACCTTAAAAACTTTGTAAGAGCTTGGGGGACCTCCTAATATTATGGCCTTAAATACTAACCTTCTTGTGATACATCATTTTGATCCAGGATCTTGATGCCTAATCTTTACTAACACTTCACAGCATGACAAGTAACCTAACTCACCTAACCTACCACTGGACTGTATTATTCTGTTTATAAGGTCTAGCACTATACTTTATATTCCCTATGTAAATTTCATGTAATTGCTGAAATGGTGAACATCTGTATTTGTTTATGTCTTCAATATAAAATCCATTTATGCCTATTCAATTTTCCTTTTAAAGCTTTCAATATTTTAGGGATTGAGTTTATATTTCCTAATAACAGTTAATGTTTGAAACAACAAAGGATTTGAATTCATTGCTTGATAACCAAAAACAAAGTTAAAAGTTGATCTCTTTGGTTACATATAATGACTGACTAGAAAAAGGATGATAGTTTCTGTTTTGAGTTTTTGAATGCAGTGTGGTGTACAGTTCCATATAAAATAACAGAACCCATACTATTTTTCATGTAAATAGGAAGTTAGGTACACAAATCCACTTTGGTATTGCAGATAATGATTTATATGCTATGGAGACACTCAATTATTTATACGAACCTCCCCTGATGTCTGTATTGCTTTTGTCTCCTTAAGCTTGGTATATCAATGTTACCCTTTAAAAAATGAAACATTATGTGTTTTCTTCCCTTCCAAGATTATAATGCCTCTAGTAAAGCAATTAGACTACCGGTGTCTACCGTCAATAACATACTGCTCATGTTTTTGTTTTATCGTCTTCAGTCGTTAGGTTAATTTGGTTGTAGGCAGGCGTGTGGACCAAAATGTCAGGAATTTTATTGTTTTTATTTGTTTTTAATGCTATAAAGATATGTAGATTGTGCAAGGAAGTTGTCTTTGCCCAATTTTGATCTGCATTGCATATGTGTTTCGTGCAGGGAAACATTTTGTGAGTTATAGATTTGTTGGGAGGAGTGTGAAGGCTTCACTGTTCCTCTTTTGAAGTATTTTTCTCGGTTATTGATCAAATTAAAGTTCTGAGTGTAAAAGAAATCTTACTTTTAGTTCAAGGGAAAATCTGGAGGAAAAGGAATGATGTTAATACAGAAATGCCTCACAACACAAAATTAATTGGTTCTGTAGTGGCTTTCACAACAGGATTTATTTGTCTTTTGAGTTGCGTTTTACATGTGAATAGCCTAATTCGTTCCAAACCTTACAAAAACACCACATTAAATTATTATAAAAAGGATGCACTCTACTATACAGTACTCAATGTATGACTACAATTATTTGGATCATTCAATAATAACGACCATTGGTTATCTGTAAAAGAAATGTATAATTAGAGCAAACAGTAAAAATACAGTAACGATAATGTGGAACCCTACGTTTGGAGTGAGGCAGTGTCTGAGAGCAAAGTGGTGAGGCGGCAGAGGAGGATGAGGATGAGAAACGGCGGAAAACATTAACAAGTGGCAGAAAACGTAAACACTTGACTTTACAAAACAGGTTAATAAATGACAGAAAACATTAACACTTAACTTTACAAAACAGGTTAATAAATGACAGAAAACATTAACACTTAATTTTAGGAAACACATTAGCAAATGGCAGGAAATATTAACACTTAACTTTACGATAAACTTAAAAACTCAATTTTTTTTTATTTGCTTTTTTTATTTTTTTTTTTTACTTTACATTTTATTTTTTCTAAATTTAATTACACTATGTATTTTCCGCATCACTATCACTTTTCTTTCGTTTTTTATCTTGCGCTTGGTCTGCTTTTACCGAAGGCCTCTCTTTAAAAATATCGTCCAAAGAAGCGTGTTTATGCCCGCTTCTTAAGATTTTCCTGAAATGACTCGGGCAAACGTCATTACAGTATTCAAGCGCACGAGCTGTGATAATTTTTTCTGGGTGTGTTTTTTCTACAAGAGCCACCAATTTTATAGTAGCCATCTAGACCCTCCTTAATTTCTGCAATTGTCAGTGGGTCATATTCCTCCCCCTCGTTGCTAGAATACTCTTCTTGAATGATGTTCAGTCGCATTGCCTCCAATTCCTTTAGGTCACCTGTCGTAAGTTCCTCTTGGTGCTCCTGGATAAACTCATTGATGTTGTCCTCATCAACTTTCAGACCCATGTTCATCCCGAGTGCGTATAACGATCTCAGCAACCTCATATTGAGCAACAGGTTCAGGATCGTCAACGTTTTTGGCTTCGTCTTCAGCTTGGCCTTCGTGGAAGTCCTTGAAATCTCGTGGGGAAACGGCATCAGGCCACAGCTTTTTCCATGCCTCGAAACCTTCTGCCAAGCTTGATCAGTGATTTTAAGGCATATCACAGTATCCAAATGCTCCTTCCAAAGTTGACGAAGTGAGGTTTGTGCTCTCAGTGATTTCGAAACATCTCTTGAAGAGATGTTTCGTATAAAGCTTATTAAAGTTTGAAATCCCTTCCTGGTCCATAGGCTGGAGGAGAGGGCTGGTGCTAGGTGGAAGGAAAAGAACCTTGATGAAGGAATATTGTGCTAGGATATCTTCCTTGAGGGTAAATACTTTTTCACAGTTGAGCCGAAACAAACATTTACCCACTCGGTGAACAAGTGTCTTGTTACCCAGGCTTTTGCATTAGCCCTCCACAACACCTGAAGAGTCTCCTTAATGACTTTGTTTGCCTTGAAGGCTAGATATGAGTATCGGAGTGATACACCAGCAGGGGTTTCACCTTACAATCCCCACTGGCATTTGCACAGAGTGTAAGGGTAAGCCTGTCCTTCATAGGCTTATGCCTGGGTAGCCTCTTTTTTGCTGCTGTGATATTCAACGAGGAATTTTTTTTTTTTTTCCAAAAAATCCAATTTCGTTGCAGTTGAAGATTTTCTTGGGAATGTAACCTTCCTGGAAAGTCAACTCGTCGAACTTCTTAACAAACTTCGGCCATTTTCGTGTTCGAGCTTCCAGCCTCTCCATGGCGCATCATCAAATGAACGCCAGAGCGTCTCTTAAATTTTTCACACCATACACAAGAAGCCTTGAACTCTGGGGGTGCCTGCTTCGATGTGCCTTATCCTGCGGCGGCTTCGGCCTGAGCATGCACAAGATCACCGAAAATGACACTGGCCTTCTGGCAGATTATCCCTTCAGTGATAGTGTCTTCAGCCATTTCCTTGTCCTTTATCCAGACAAGCAGCAATCTCTCCATTTCATTGTGGACGTGGCTCCTCTTGCTGGAGAAAGCAATCACGCCCTTAGAAGGTGTTGCTGCTTTGATGGCTTCCTTCTGCTTCAGGATCGTTCCTATTGTATTATTATTATTATTAGCCAAGCTACAACTCTAGTTGGAAAAGCAAAATGGTATAAGCCCAAGGGCTCCAACAGGGAAAAGTAAGCCAGTGAGGAAAGGAAATAAATAAATGATGAGTATAGATTAACAATATATCATTCTAAAAACAGTAACAGCATCAAAACAGATATGTCCTATATAAACTATGAACAACGTCAAAAACAGATATGCCATATATAATCTATAAAAAGACTCATGTCAGCCTGGTCAACATAAAAACATTTGCTCCACCATTGAACTTTTGAAGTTCTACTGATTCAACTACTCGATTAGGAAGATCATTCCACAACTTGGTAACAGCTGGAATAAAACTTCTAGAATACTGTGTAGTATTGAGCCTCATGATGGAGAAGGCCTGGCTATTAGAATTAAGTGCCTGCCTAGTATTACGAATAGGATAGAATTGTCCAGGGAGATCTGAATGTAAAGGATGGTCACAGTTATGAAAAATCTTATGCAACATGCACAATGAACTAATTGAACGACGGTGCCAAAGATTAATATCTAGATTAGGAATAAGAAATTTAATAGACCATAAGTTTCTGTCCAACAAATTAAGATGAGAATCAGCAGCTGAACACCAGACAGGAGAGCAATACTCAAAACAAGGTAGAATGAAAGAATTAAAACACTTCTTCAGCATAGATTGATCACCGAAAATCTTGTAAGACTTTCTCAATAAGCCAATTTTTTGTGCAATTGAAGAAGACACAGACCTAATGTGTTTCTCAAAAGTAAATTTGTTGTCGAGAATCACACCTAAATTTTTAAAAGAGTCATACAAATTTAAAAAAAAAAAAAAACATCAATACTGAGATCTGGATGTTGAGGAGCCACCGTTCTTGACCTACTTACAATCATACTTTGAGTTTTGTTAGGATTCAACTTCATACCCCATAATTTGCACCATGCACTAATTTTAGCTAAATCTTTATTAAGGGATTCACTAACCCCAGATCTACATTCAGGGGATGGAATTGATGCAAAGAGAGTAGCATCATCTGCATATGCAACAAGCTTGTTTTCTAGGCCGTACCACATGTCATGTGTATATAGTATGAAAAGTAATGGGCCAAGATTACTACCCTGTGGAACACCGGATATCACATTCCTATACTCACTATGGTGACCATCAACAACAACTCTTTGAGAGCTATTACTTAAGAAATCAATAATAATGCTAAGAAACGACCCACCCACTCCCAACTGTTTCAGTTTGAAAACAAGGGCCTCATGATTAACACGGTCAAAGGCAGCACTAAAATCAAGGCCAATCATACGAACTTCCTGACCACAATCAAGGGATTTCTGTACAGCATTGGAGATTGTAAGAAGGGCATTACATGCTCCAAGGCCTTTACAAAAACCAAATTGCAAACTAGGGAGTAGATGATTACCTTCAGCAAACCTATTAAGACGTTTTGCCAGAAGACGTTCAAAAACTTTAGATTATATGGGAGTTATGGAAATTGGGTGGTAATCAATGGGACTTGAGCTACCACAAACACATTTACATAGTGGAGTAACATTACCAATTCTCCAACAAGTGCTAAAAGCTCCTCTTCTTGCTAACTTGCACAAAATAACAGATAACTTTGTAGACGGATTCCGGCCATATTTCTTTGCGATCACACTTAACCGTATGCCAGCCTCGTATTTCTTGATTATTTCCATTTTCGTCTCTGTAGAAAGCATCATCCTCTTCTTTCCCTGGACATCAGAAATTTTTTTGGGACCCATGGCTATTACGTAACATAATATCACACACAATGCAGTTCAATACAGTACTGTAGTTACAAAAGCTATATCGCAAACGTCAAGTCAATGCATATGATACCGCTGCCGAAACAAAACGAAATAGGAATGCCAATGTGTAGTTGCATGATTGGATACAGTACAGTAGATGCTGACTAATAGGAGAGCAGGATCTTATGGTGGTAACTAGCATCTGAGTCGGGAGATAACCAATGGGAGCGCGAGAAGATGGTGGCGAGTTTACGGGCTGGCAGCACGCGAATTTTAAAATTAGTTCAGACACGGTCGGGCTCTTGTACCGAACCTCTTTTTGTTGTCCGAAACATTATTCATAATGCGAGTCGTAAAATTCTTCATCTCGTTTCACAGAGCGAAAATTTCATAAGCAGATTCTTTCGTGTCGAGAGGTTTGACTGTAATGTCACAACAGCTTACAACTCTGTTACAATCCTAACAAGTCGTTTGATAGTCATTAGCCTATAAAACTTTTGATATTAGTTTCTCTTTAGGAAGTTCAACCTTGCCAATAAGTTTTCATTTAAGGGTAATATTTTATGCTTAACCTGCCCTGTTTCAAACCCTAGCCTAACTCCTCAAGTCATAGCTAGTGGTTTTAGTGTATCATTTATTTGTTAAGGGTTCTGATGGTGCTTGGCACATCTCAGATTCGAAATCCTCTAGGAGAGCCTTGCATTCCATATTTACTTTAAACCCTTGCATTCCCACATTTATAGTCACTCTTAAATGACTAGACTGTGAGCCTGGAGATTTGAGATAGTAACCTGGATCCTTACATCCCTCCCCTTACTAAAGTAAGTGCCTCCTAAATAACTGCTAATTCCTTATGTGTCAAGATGATAGTCTGGATCATATATTACACCTCTCGATTACTGTGGGTGTGGCATTGCAAATTGTATGGTTCCCGTAGACAAAAATGTTTTTAATTTACTCTGTTGAAAAGATTCAGCAAAAACTATTCCGTAGCATCATGTTTAATTGGCTGTGTGCGTCATTTTCTTGCAAGCCCGGGAACTTGCTCATCACAAGTTTGTATCTTACTGACTAAATATAGGGCTTGGTACTTCAACTGCCAAAATAAGTCTAGACAAATGCACATAAGTTATTTATGAGGTAAACAAATAAACTACCAAGTAACTCAGTTTTAGTGGTGTGCTCAAGATTCTTTCTGATTGAGAAGACAAAAATAAGATAAGGAGGAAGAACCTAGATTAGATGAGGTATACTTTTACCTTGTAGGACAAGCTATTTCTGAAAGATATACAAGTAATACTGTATACTTAAGATAAGCTATGATATTGACTGTTATTCTAATTTGTCAGGATCGACTGCCTTTAATACAGCATATGCATTTCAATTTTCACAGTTTGTTTTGTGTAAGGTCTATAAATTGTTATCCCATATACCAAGAAAAGCTAGTAATTCAAGTTCTCGTTTAGTGTTCAAGCCTGTTACACCTGCAAAAATGGATCAATTGCCCATTCTAATTATGGATTGTGATCACATCTCTGCCCTTTAGCCCATCAACAATGACGTTACAGATTATTATAAATGCATTAATGAACTCTTTCAGATTTCAATATAAGTGGAATGAAAAAATATATATGTTTAGATCGAAGGTTTTAATTTCAAACAAGTGCAATCAAAGATTTCTGACCTTCACTAAAGGTAACGTTTACACTAAAAGAAAGACATTCAATTTGTATCTGATCCAAACTCTGGATCCAGAACTGGATCATCTCCAAATGTTAATGGACTTGTCCATGGCCTAAGATCTATTTATGGTGGAAATTTTGTCAAATTCCATCATTTTGTTTTGACGTTATCTTTAAAATTGCGAAAATACAAATCCAGATCCGTATTATCTCTAAAATTTTATGGGTGTGTCTAGGACCTAAGATTAATCTGGTAAAAATTTTGTTAAAATCTATCGAGTAATTTTGACGTAATCCTGACCAGAGACAAATAGACACACTGACAAAACAAATATACCAGATTCCAGATCCAGAACCAGATCATCTCTAAAAGTTAATGGAGTCTTCTATGGCCAAAGATCCGTCTGTGGTAGAAACATCGTCAAAATGCGTCAATTTTTTTTTACGTTAACTTTAAAAGGGCAAAAAATGCAAATCCGGATCTAGAATCCTGGTACGGATCATCTCGAAAATTCAATGTGGTTGTCCATGACCTAAAATCTATCTGTGGTAAAAATGTTGTCAAAATCCGTCAAGTAGTTTTAATGTACTCCTGTCCACAGACAGATACAGGAAAGTAAAATTGTGAAAAATGTAAATCCGGGTCTAGAATCTGGATCCAATACCGGATCAGCCCCAAAGGTTGATGGAGTCACCCATAGCCTAATATCTATCTGTGATGGAGAATTCATGTCAAAATCCATCAATTTCTTTTGACTTAATCTTTAAAATTGGGAAAAATGCCAATCTGGATCTAGAATCTTGGTCAAGATCATCTCCAAAATTTAATGTGGTTGTCCATGACCTAAGATCTAACTGTGGTGAGAATTTTTTCAAAATCCGTTGAATAGTTTTGATGTAATCCTGTTCACTGCCACAGAGGCAAACAAGAGCAATCAGAGATTTCTAATTTCTGACCTCTGGCTAATGTTAATCGAGTTGTCCATGCCCAAAGATCTATCTGTAGTGGAAATTTCATCAAAACATCCGTCAATTTGTTATGACGTTATCTTAAAATGACGAAAATGCAACTCCTGATCTAGAATTCAGTTCCAGATGCGGATCATCTCCATAATTTAAAGGGGTTGTCCATGACCTTAGCTCTACATGTGGTGAAAATTTCATTTAAATCCATCAAGTAGTTTTGACATTATCTTTAAAATGGTGAAAAATGCAAATCCACGTCTTGGCCAAACCACATATACATATGCAATATGAAAAGTAATGGGCCAAGAACACTACCCTGAGGAACATGAGATATTATATTCCTTTAGTCACTATGGTGACCATCAACAACTATTCTTTACAGTTTATTACGTAGAATTCAATATTGATGTCTAGAAAAGACCCACTTACTCCCATCTGCTTAAATTTGAAAACAAACTTAATTTTTCTAATTTTTTTTTTTACTTTACGTTTTGTATTTTCCAAATTTAAATATGTTATTTTCTTCATCACTGCCACTCTTCTTTAGTTTTTTAGCTTGCGCTTGTTCTGCTTTTATGGAAGGCATCTTATTAAAAAATTGTCCTAAGAAGCTTGTTTCTGCCTGCCAGCCATATTGCTTCGCAATCACACTTGACTGCATGCCACCCTTGTATATCTTTATTATTTCCATCTTCGTCTCCATAGAAAGCATCATTCTCTTCTTTCTCTGAACATCAGCAACTTTCTTGGGACCCATGGCTAATAAACTAATGTAATATCACACACAATACAGTACAATAATTACGAAAGTGAAATTTAAAACACAAAGTTAATGCGTACGATACCGCTGTCGAAACGAAAAGAAATAGAAACGCCAATGCATAGATGCATGATGGGTTTCAGTACAGTAGATGCTGACCAATAGGAGGGAAGGATCTTATGGTGGTAACTAACATCTGAGTAGGTAGATAACCAATGGGAGCGCGAGAAGATGGTGGCGAGTTTACGGGCTGGCAGCGAGCGAATTTTGAAATCAGTCTTGGACACGGTCAGGCTCTCGTACCGTACCTCCTTTTGTTTTCCGAAGCATTTTCGTAATGCGAGTCGTAAAATTCTTCGCATCTCGTTTTGCAAAGCAAAAATTTCGTTAGCAGATTCTTTTGTGTTGAGAGGTATGACTGTACATGCCCACCTTCCACCACTGACTTGTGGAGTCAAGAGAATAGGGAATTTTTTTTGGAATTTGAGACTGAAAAAGATGATACGACATGCACAGTATGTTATTGTCTTTAGATGCCATCAGTCTCCATCCTTTTCAAGAAGCATTTTTATATTGGAAGGAAAGAACTTGGGTAAGTTTTAAAGGATAAAGTTGATATACCAATCTTTTGGAGACGAAAGCAATATGAACATTAGGTGAGTATAGAAATTAATTTCATGATTAAAATTTTATTTTGCAATTGACTCTGAAGTGAGATTATTAACTTATAGCTACTTCTTATTTTTTATGTTTATTTTTTTAATACACCTTTCTAAATCATTTCACAATGTTTTATATTTTTATTATAGTAGTCAGTGCACAGTTATTTACCTTCCTCTGAAAAAAAAAAAAAAAACGTTAAATCAAGATGTTGTCTAGCTGTTAAGTCTTAACTGATTTAAAACAGCAGTTTGAAAATGAAAGCTAGGAGCTCAACATGGTACTGTATAAGTATTTGCAGCACCACATTCATTCTACACTAAAGAGCATTGCATTGTGAGCTTTACTTTTTATCCATTGTACCTTGCTTGAGATTACAATTCTCCTTGTCTCATAACATTAATATTTCATCAGCTGATAAACATGTGTAATGGTTGTTAATACCTTGGCACCTTGAGGAATTAAGGTAGTGCCATGCTATGATGGTGCATCAACCATCAGTTTATGTTGCAGGATGGCTTTCAAACATGCAAGAGCTTCCAGGTCCCAATTCTAGACTGTGATTTGAAGAGAAATATTATTGAACAGATAATTATATATAGTTTTTTTCATTACATTTAATCTGTCTAATTTGAATTTTTTTATTGTAGAAGTAATGAAGCATATTTTTTTAACAATTTAGAGAAAGAATCACTTGAAAAAATTTTATGGTAGATGTAAACTTAAAAATGTTGGCTAATAAAATGCTAAGATGAATTACCAAATAATCAAAATTCAACACGAGAAAATTCCTCTGAAAAATTTAATACATATTGGTTAATGTTTTTTAGTTGGATATGACAGATTTATTTTTTAAAATAATTTGTGTGAATTTTATAGTTTAGAAATAGTTTGATTCTAATAATTACTGATGAAAAAAGAAATTAATGATGTCTGGAATACATACAGTTATTCAAGTTTTATTTCTAATTTGTAGCAAAGTTAAAAAGCTATTTTTAAATAAATGCTTACTTAACATCAAAGTAAGGAAAAACATGAATTATTTTTATAGAGACATGGAAAGTAATGCACTTGCTTTACCGAAGTTATCACTAATGATATAATTTACTAGATTTCAAATAAATCAGAGCCTTTAGATGGCAGGTGTATCTGCAGGATGAATGTAGAATAGCAGAAGGTATGGAACAATGTGTGCAAGTGGTAAATGTTGTTACGTCATCTGTAATAAATCCTTAGTCAAGTACCAAAATTTTTTTTCCATTTGTCTGAAGCTTTTCAAATGAAAGGGTTCTCTAAGATGTAGTGTATAACTAGTCATTGTATTGTACTAGCTTTCTCAACTATTGAAAAGCTAATGCAAATATAGTGAAAAGTAATTTAGGAATACATAATAGAATATAAAAGATGAATTCCGCTTATTTCTATAAACCTCTCCTGATATTCATTTTGCTTTCACCTCTGGAAGCTTGGAATGGTGACGTTACTCCTTGAAATTAAGAATTTCCCATTTTACTTTCCTTCCAATACTGTACACCAATGGCCTCTAGTAAAACAATGAGACTAGAATCTAACAACTAATAAGTTGCATATGTTGTATCACTTTTTCAGTTTCTAAGTCAACATAGAACAACAATTATGTGTGCTCCTCAGCTCTAGAGGGCAGGTTTTTGGTCTGTATTTATACTTGTATTAGTGTTTCTAAAATGTCCTCTCTGGATTTATTAGCAATCACTGCACTGTTGTTCATAAGAGTTTTTTTGGGGTGATCATGATCTGCATTCTCTTTGGGTCTTCTGCTTAGTCCTCACTGTCCTCTGGGAAGTTTATTTCATGATCAGATCAAAGGTCATAGCATAAAAGAAGCTTACTTTTAGTTGAGGGGAAATCCGGAGAAGGCTAAGCTACTTTTTTTATAGAGGGAATGATAATGATAATGCCACTCCAGCCTTGGATCTTACCACAGCCTAACAAGTTACTTTTGGTAGTCATGAGCTTATTAAGAGTTTAAGGTAGCTAGCCGGCTAATACCGTTTTGTAAGGACAGGACTTTGACATTCATACCACTCAATAAGGTTACTTAGGACATCTCCAAACTGCATAGGATTTTTGCCTCTGACCTTTGTTTTTGTGACACCCGAGCGATTTATCCTGAAAATTAGTGTTTTTCAAATTCTATCTCCTCCCTTGATAATTAATAATAAGACCTGGGATTACTACCCTTTATAGATTTAATGTAGACCTCAAATCAAAATAAGAGTGTTTTTCATCTAAAATTATTTTTTTTTTTTTTTTGTTAGATATGATTTTTTTCATTATGGTAAAAAAATAAACCTTAAAAATCAGGGGAAAAATATTAAGAAAAAAAATATGAAAAAAAAAATTGGATAAAAGGGCAACATTTGATTGTTTTATAATGTCTTTCTAAGTTAAATACCAAATTTCAATGCTATATCTTTAAAACTAAGGGAGAAGATAGAATTTGAAGGTCAATAAGTTTATTTTTGAGATGTGTTCAAAAGTTTTTCTTTGTACTTTTACAAAATAAATGTTAATAAATCATGATTATTATGAATTTTATGTTCCTTTTTGGATATTAATAAACCAAAACAAAGTTATTTATCTTAATTTAATCATAAATGAAGATCCCTTTGCTCAATATCTTGCTTCTTTAGACAAGACGGTCGTTCCTTCATCATCTCTCTCCTTCGCTAACTCCGCTAATTTTGCCGATATTACCCACTTCTGAACTCTTATTAGAGTGAATTTTTTCTTCCTTATGTTAGGGAGATGTTGAAATTGTCTTTTTCTCTTTGCCATGATAAAATTCTAGCTGAAACCGAGAAAAACAGACGTAAAAGCGAGTGAATGTCATAAGTCAAACTGAAACGTGTACAGTACTCTCTATGAGGTTTGTGGTAGGACTGAAGGCCAAAGGGTGTAATTACCGAGTAATACATTCTCTTGTGACTCATAGAATCTATACAGATGCCATTGCTCATAATTTGTTTTACATTGAAATGTAATAATTATCAAAATTTACGATAGAAGAAATACTGCATTTTCTTGTAGGAAACAATGTTTTTGGTTTATTGAGTTACTTATACAAATTACACAAATTACCCTGTTACTATGAAAGTAAGAGGAATTTGGACAAAATATTTTGTATACGCATTCTCTATTGCCATATGAAGCTCTCTGAATTTTTTCAGGATTATGTGTTTTTCTTCCTATAACCCCATATATTGGCATTACAGCCATGCCTCTTAATGTCATTAGCTTCTTCAGTGGAAGGTCAG
Organism: Palaemon carinicauda; assembly: GCF_036898095.1. Classification (NCBI taxonomy): domain Eukaryota; kingdom Metazoa; phylum Arthropoda; class Malacostraca; order Decapoda; family Palaemonidae; genus Palaemon; species Palaemon carinicauda. The sequence continues at coordinate 66,322,413 of NC_090730.1, read as the reverse complement.
AAGGTCATCAAGTTTTAGATTCAGTGTGGTATCTCAGGCCTACCTCTTTTAATTTTCTAATTACTCTAATTCCTTCTGCTGCAAAATCCTCTCATTCCTACATTTCTAGCCACTTCTAAAATTTGCAAGGTAGAAGACGAAGATGGTAGCCTAGATCCTTGTATCTTTCCTTTCACTTAAGTAAGTGCCTCTAAGCATCTGCTTATTCCCTATTAGCTGAGATAGTGCTCTAGGTATCATATAATCCCTCTCAATGAAATAAGTGCATTTTAACACTCTTTCAAGTGGGTAGGCAAATCGTAGGATTCCTTTAGCCCAATTTTTTTTTTTCTTTTGAATTAATCTGTTAAGGATTTACTAACATTATTTAATTGCTTTCTACATCATTTGCTTGGCCACTAGCTCATCACAGGTTTTTTCTTACTGGGTAAATGGGTAAATGGAGAGATCAGTATATCCCTTGCATGAATGAGTCTTTTAATCAAACACCCATACATCAGTTCCTGTATGTAAAACAGTTTAGTAACATCTTGAAATAGATTATTAGAAAACATTAATGAAGATTATTCTTTTAATTTAGATTATTTTTTATTATCCAAATACAGTAAGGTTTTTAAGGTACTGCACCTAGTTTGTTTTCAGTAAAACATGTAAATTATTATTATTATTATTATTATTATTATTACTAGCTAAGCTACAATCCTTGTTAGAAAAGCAGGATGCTATAAGCCCAAGGGCGCCAGCAGGAAAAATAGCCCCGTGAGGAAAGGAAATAAGGAGATAAATAAACTATATGAAAAATAATAAAGAATTAAAATAAAATATTTTAAGTACAGTAATAACATTAAAACATCTTTCATATGTAAACTATAAAAAGATTCTTATGTCAGCCTATTCAACATAAAAACATATGATGCAAGTTTGAACTTTAGAAGTTGTACTGATTCAACTACTCGATTATGAAGATCATTACACAACTTGGGCACAGCTGGAATGAAACTTCTAGAATACTGTGTAGTATTGAGCTTCATGGTGGAGAAGGCCTGACTATTAGAATTAACTTCATACCTAGTACAGTACTGTATTACAAACATGGTGTTACTGTCCAGGAGGATCATAATGTAAAGGGTGATCAGAATTATGAAAAATTTTATGCAACATGCATAAAAAACTAATTGAACGACGGTGCCAGAGATTAATATTTAGATCAAGAATAAGAAATTTTATAGACCGTAAATTCCCGTCCAATAAAATAAGATGGGAATCAGCAGCTGAAGACCAGATAGGAGAACAATACTCAAAACAAGGTAGAATAAAAGAATTAAAACACTTCTTCAGAGTAGATTGATCACCGAAAATCTTAAAAGACTCTTAATAAGCCAATATTTTGTGTAATGGAAGAAGAGACAGACATAATGAGTTTCTCAAATGTAAATTTATTGTTGGGAATCATACCTGGAATTTTTAGGGTCATAAAGAGTTGAAGAAACATTATCAATGTTGAGATCCGGATGTCGAGGAACAACTGTCCTCGACCTACTTACAATCATACTTTGAGTTTTGTTAGGATTCAACTTCATGCCCCATAATTTGCACTTTTCACTAATTTTAGCTAGATCTCTATTAAGGGAATCAGCAACCACAGATCTGCATTCAGGAGATGGAATTGATGCAAAGAGAGTAGCATCATCTGCATATGCAATAAACTTGTTTTCTAGGCCAAATCACATGATATGTGTATATAGTATGAAAAGTAATGGACCAAGAACACTACCCTGAGTAACACTAGGTATCACATTCCTATACTCACTATGGTGCCCATCAACAACAACTCTTTGCGACCCACCCACTCCCAACTGTTTGAGTTTGAAAACAAGGGCCTCATGATTAACCATGTCAAAGGCAGAACTAAAATCAAGGCCAATCGAGATTTCTTTACAGCACTGGAGATTGTAAGAAGGGCATCACATGCTCTAAGGTCTTTACGAAAGCTAAATGGCAAACTAGAGAACAGATGATTGCCTTCCACACACCTACAGTATTTAGATGTTTGCCAAAAGACATTTAAAAACTTTAGATAATATGAGAGTTATTGGAATTGGGTGGTCATTAGTTGGACTTGAGGTAACACAAACACATACATTACCAATTCTCCAGCAAGCTTCTCTTCTAGCTAACTTGTGCAAAATAACCTACAACTTTGGAGCTAAGAAATCTACAATTTTCCTAAAAAACAAAGGAAAAGTACAATTTGGGTCTACACCTCCATAAGCATCAAGGTCCATCTCAAATTCAAAGTAAAGCTGGTAATTCAAGTTCCCATTTAGTGTATAAGCCTTTTATCCCACAATAGGGATCATTGCCAATCTAGTTCTATGAGCAAGGAATTTACAGATTATTGTTACAAATACCTTAATGAATTCTTTTAATTTTTTGACAGAAGTAGTAATAAAAGACATACAGTATATTATATTGAATTTTTTGGCTTAAAAGATAATGATTAATCTATTGAATGGCTTTTTTAACATTGCCAGTTAATTAAATGAGATTAGGTCCAGATTATTATTTTTCCTTTATAATTTGAATTTAGTAATTCTGGTTAATATGAAATGCATTTCAGATTCACACTGCATGGTCTGTAGTACATCTTTTTCAGTCAGATAAGTAAAATAGATGTTTTAAAAATTAAAAGAGTACCCAGACTTTTGATACAGTTTCTAATATTTTTATGTCTTTTTCTAATTGAAGAACATGTGAAGTTAGAAATGGGAATGCAGTGAACACAAGACAAACCCCTTTGGCAAGAAAACTGGGCAAAATCAAAATTAATATGAAAGGATCTCTTATTGGGGATCAGTCGTGTGGTATAAATTGAATCAAAGAAATATTTCCTTCATTTTATCAGGTAGAGATGCCGAAAGAGGATCCTTCCCGATCCATGGGTGCTGGCTGTTGTCAAAGAAAGTTCCTAGATTTCTCTAGTCAAATAAACCAATCCCAGTTAATTAGAAAATTCAACAAAGGATCTAATTTATTTCAATTAATCCCTGATTTTCATATTACTTTTCCAGAAACTCAGTTTAATTGACACTTACCTGTAAACATTTTTAAGATTTAAAAATTTTCCCATTTTATTTTCCTTTTCCAAATACATGCCCTTAGTAAAGGAGTTTAAGGTCCCTGTGGTAGGGACTAAAGTGATATCAGCTGCTGGGGAAACAGAAACCTTTGAAGTTAGTGTTGGATTACATCAGGGGTCAGCATTAAGCTTGTTTTTATTTGTGTTGGTTTTGGATGTGTTAAGTGAAAGGATCAGAAATGAAGAGATGTGGAAGTTGCTATATGCAGAGGATTTGGTGATTACTGCTAAAAATGAAAAAGAATTACAGAGAAGGGTGGTAGAGTGGCAAAAAACTTTGGACAAGGGTGGTTTGACGGTAAATTCTTTATTGTTCATCTATTACTGTACATTAAGATGTCTTCCCCAGGATTTGTTAGCAATTTTTGCGTGGAGTGTGCTTGGAAATTGTTTTTAGAAGATCATGATCCGTATTCCCTTTGTGTATTGTATTGGGGGCAATACTTGTTTTTAATTAACTATTTTCGAAGAGAGTATTTCCCTCACGGTCACTTTCATGGAAAGGTATCATTCAGTGGTTGCTGATCAAGTTAATGGTTCAAATCACAAAAGGAAAAATTTCTGTTATTTCAGAAAAAAAAGCCAGAGAAATAAGGCTACATGATTATAGCAAGAATGACGACATTAATGATGAGTTTCATAAGCTCTTTCCTTTGTTAAAGTTAAGAAGTTCATTGAATTCTCTCATAATAGCAATAATGCTGGCCCTACCCGCCCCGTCACCAACCCTTACCTAACTCCCCAAGTTGATTCTAATGTTAATATAGTAGTGTTTCTTTCAGTAAGGGTTCTTTAAGTTTGATCTACAGTATAGATTCTAAAGCCTCAAATTCATTCTACTTTAGACCCTTCTACTGCAAAACCAAAACCCTTGCAATGCCACAATTATAGTCGCTCTCTAAGATAAATAGATTGTGAGGCAGTAGACCAAGTTGGTAATATGGATCGTAATATCCCTTCACTTGCTAAAGTAAGCTTGCAAGCTCATCACAGGTTCACCTATTTTGGTACCTGTGTTAATGGGGTTAAGATTGATAAAGTAGTGATTTAAGTAAAGAGCTCAAGTCAAACTGATGTCTTCAGATTGGTTTCTAAAAATACCCAAGCTTCCAGTCTTGGGTCAAATGCTTCAATCTCGGTATTGTCAGCAAGGAAATTGGTTATTGCAGACATTCTGGAAGGATTGCCAACTTTACTCTAAAATCTTACCATAGAACGTTACGACTTCCCTTCCCAGCTAATTCCAGTAGGGAGAAAACTTTCCCACTTTTCCATTTGGGAAAGCCTTTGACCTGATCTGTTGGTGCTAGCTGGGGTTAAAAAAGGTTGTTGTATCCCTCTAACTTCCAACCATCCCTTGTCAAAAAACCTAACCCTGTATCTGAGCTACCTGGCCAATACTGTACAGCAAAATCTCAGTGCTAAAAGCATATTTTCATGTTGTGATTCAAATAGATTTTAGGAAATGCCTTTGTTTCATCAATTCAAGTGCCCATGTTTTGGACTCTGGATGGCCCCTCAGGTATTCACTAAAAGGATGCCCCCCCCCCCCCCCATATCTTGAAATGGTTAAGATCACTGAGACTAAAAGTCTTCTGTACCTGAATAATTGGCTAATTTTAAACAATTAATAGAAGAGTATTCAAGTTTTATAAGAATGATTACTCAGGTTGTTGGATCAGTTGGGGTCCAGGTCATTTTTAAGAAGTACCTTCTGGCCCTGACTCTGAAGATTCAATATTTGGGAATGATAACAGCAACAGTTTCTTTTTAGGTTTCTCCTTTGGAGAAGAGGGTCCAGTCCTTTCTTCTTTTTCTGCTTAAAGTTCAAAACATCTAAGCCAGTGTCAGTTTGGATATGGATAAAGGCTTCTAAGAACCATGGGCTCCTTAGAGAAATTTGTCCCTCTGGGCATCCTGGGGATGAGGATCTTTCAATTTTATCAGAATTCACACTGGAATAAGACAACTGATCTAGATGCTGTCACTATTCTATCAATGAAAAATCAACTTCTGCCACTGAGTTCGTGGGACGGTCGCAGAAGATTATATTCTTTGGATTTGAAAATCCCAGATGTATCTCTGTTTGCAGATACTTCACAGGAAATGTAGGTAGCAGCTCTGGATCATTTACATCTCTTATGGAAATGGACACTACACATCAATTGCCTAGGGTAAGGCCACACCAAATGCAATGAGCATGGAGGTAACAGAAAAGATGTTCCTGCAGCAATTTTAAGCATATTGTATCTTAAATGGGTAGCCACACCAGATGAATGGGAAGGCTTGAGCCTCTGCAGTTTCTGCCAAGCAATGTAAAAAGACCACACAATTCTCCATCAGATAGTGACATATTTGCACAGGAGCGTAACTGGTGCAACCATGTGTCGTTTTGTCACTGTTTTGTTGCCAATTCGTACTTCTACTTTGACCCTTGCCACCTCTAGTGTGCCCTTACACTTTGAGTTAATACCAATATTTAAAACTCTTCAAGCTCAGGAATCACTAGTGGTAGGGAAGACAGTTGCAGTGTTTTCAAACAATATGTCAGAAACCAAGAAGGTTCAAGGAAGCACTGTAATCATGGACAGGTCTGAGAAGAATCCTTCTGCTTCCTTAATTCATTATGGAAAAACCAAACATATTACCAGATCAATTAAGCAGGAAGAGTCAGAGTTTGCCAAATGAATAGTTCCTGTATCCATTAATATGACAAAAGATTTGGAAATGATGGGGTCGCTTGAGCATAGACATGTTTGTAACATCCCTGAACAAAAAGATAGGTTTTTTTTTTTTTCACCCTTAGTTTGGAAGGTAGATACCAGTTACAAAACTAGTCAAATCTGGATCTTTACACACACCCACCATTTAGCTTGATTTAGCAGGTATTAAACAAATTCAGGATCTCCGCAAACAGCAGGAGGACACTCGTACCTCCTTTCTAGCTGGAGAGAGAGTGTTTCACATAATAAAGCTCAAACTATGGCACTCTAAACTAGAGAAGAATTATTTTGTCTCGTTTCTACAGTTAGATACATACATTGATGAGAATGAGCATAACGTCCAAGATGATATCATTGAGTTGTTGAAACAGTGTGTAGTATCATTTTTCTGTAAAGAAATGACACAATATTTACCTAAAAATAAAATTTTTTTAAAACTAATCAGTTTATCGACCCATTTTTACTCCCCATTAATGATCTACCTTATGAGTTTTTTTTTTTTTTTTTCAATACAAGAGAAATTCTTTTAATCAATTAATTATGCAGTTTCAGTACCTTACTTTTACTATTGTCAGCGCATAGGCTATATTTATTTCATAAAAATGTGTTCAGTATATTTTGTAATGTTAATTGTAATTAATTTAATAAAGGTCCGCTGAACTATCAAAAATTTTGTAAAAGGGACTGCCATGCAAAAAATCTCCCAATAGTTTGAGAACCACAGATCTACAGTAGGTGATCCAACTAGTGTAGAAGTGTGGTAGTTTATTTGAAAAGTTAAGGACGCCACAAAAGGTTCCTGTGACTCCCCTCATTATATAATTTCAAATATATCTTCGAATCTCAACAAATCTGGAGCTCAAGCTTTGCTAGCTGTAAATAGTATTAAGCAGTCAATTAGAAGGGTTCACTCACAAGAAAGTTGTGGACTATGTACACCCAGTCATAGGAAGGATATAGTATTCTCAGATGAGTATATGAAGACTCAAGAATGAAGAATTACTTTCTTTTTGACTCAGGTCAGGAAGAAGAGAAAATATTAATATTCTCCACACACATAAATCTTAATGTTTTAACTTCCTGCCAGAATGTTTCTGGGATAGTACTTTGAAAACTTTCCCTACACTATTTGAACAACTTTATACTATGCATTGCTTGAAGAAAGTTTTTTGTATTCCTTTGATATTTTGGTTATTGCCCAGTAAAAAAAGAGAAAACTTATGTTAGATTGCTGCAATATGTAAAAGAGTCAGCTCAATTCTCAATTATTTATTCAGTCACCACAGATTTTGAATGGAGTCGGGGTCCTTTTTGGAACCAGGGTCACTTTTGCCGCTGGGGTTTCTTTTTGAGGCGGGGTCCTTTTTGGTGGCAATGTCCCTTTTGGAGCCAGGTTTGTTTTGGAGCAAAGATCCTTTAGTGACGTCATAGCCATCACAAAACTCCTTCACCGGTATTCTGACAGTCATCCCAGCTTGCTAGGGTGACTGCGTTACCGGCTGGTACCCTGCTGGTAGCAGTTAGTTCAGCTGTCTCTGCCACCTTCCCTCTTACTTCCTTCCTTCACAGGAAGTGAATATTATTAGGGGGAAGATTGAGACGTCTCCTGACGGCTGCCGGTGGGAAACCTTACATACTTTGGGAAGTCCTCAGCCCTCCCTTGAGCTGCCATCCACATTTATTGCCGCCAATGTCATAGCCAGCGACAGGCCTTTAGTGGATGGGAGGAAGCCAGAATCCAACAGGTTCTTCCCCTTCCATTGGAACTTTCATTCTGGCAAGGAGACAGTAGGCAGCCTGATAATCCTCCTACACTTCCAACTGTTATGTTTAATCATAATAATAGGAAACTCTCCTTCTTAATGCTTTTTCTCTCTCTATCAGTTAGTACCGTCAGGTACTAACCTAACACTGGCAGTGCCGCCGGCTAAACTACAGTTTACAACTATACAGTAGTACACATGTTTTCTAACATACTCTGTGTTTCCTATCGCAGTCAATTGTTGGGACCACGATATTATGTTGAGGCTGAGTACTCCCTCAACACCCAGATGGTTTTTTCGATCATCAGGACCCTAAAAAGTCACTGATCAGTATTAATATATACTACAGGTGGATAATGTTAGTATAGACACTTACTAACTCTAACTCTAGTTCCTAGAGTTTGTTCTACCTGTATTCTCCCTCTCAGGGAAACTAAATATCATTACTGACGGAGGTCTCAGCAATGGCCTGGGAGAGGAAATACAGATATGTGTCTTTTCTACTTCCTTTCAAGCTTACTATCCTAAGCTATTATAAACAATAGTGATTACTATTGTTAATAAAAAATATATGCTTTTGTATCACAGATATAAAAAACGTGAATACTCATTGGGCCCTTTTTCCTGTACAGGAGGAGCTGATGGAGAAGTGTGCAGCATTGTTCTGCAACCACAAAGGCAAAGACTTTTGTGGCCACACGAAGTGCAGGACTCATGCCCCCTGATGCATCGTGTCGGGAGTGCTCAAGTATTGGGACCCGAAGGGTTGCCCCACCTGCTCTACTCTACTGACCAACAGCTTTGGAGAAGGCCCCCCTCCCAGTCAACATAGAGACTAGGGATACAGCGAGGGAGACCCTTCGCAAATGAGTAAGAGGGTTCCAGAAGAACTCTCCAGGACCATACTTACCCAACGATACCCTAAGGTGCCTACTGTTCCCCAAGGCTCTACCAAATGCGGTGGTGCCCCAGGAACAGGTCCAGTCTGCCCTCATACAACTGAAGATCAACGCAGACATAAATAAGGTACTGGAAGGCATGGACATCCACCAAGAAAGGATGTCAGAGGTGTCCAGTGACACTGAGCAGGACCTACTGCAAGGAGGAACTGAAGAAAATGTGGAACATCCACAATCGGAAGAAGAAGGATCCGTTTCAACGGCAACCGAAGACCCTCGTTTCTCCGTGATGGCATACCAACCTATGCCGTCAACTTCTTCAACCCAAATTCCACAACCAGTTGCACATGCCTACAAGAACGAAGAGATCCTCACTTAGATTTAACGGATGATGGAATTGTTCCCAAAGGAACAAGAGACGATGAGAGAATCACCTAGGCAGCAGCAGATACTGTTGCAGGAGAGGGCGGACCACCCTGGACCTACCAAGGGCTCCACTAAGAAGCCCCTTAGAATGTTGGATCTCCCTCACTGCTCTGAAACCAACCCCTGGAAGTATGCGGAGCATATGCCCTTGATGAATGGGAAACTATTCGTCTCGGAGAAGTTGGGGGCCAAACTAATTGAAGATCTTGAGTTCTGGCCTAACTTTTCAGCTTACCCAGACTGTTACGTGAGACTGCAGGATGAACATGCAGCCTGTGAGGTAATGGTACCCAAAGAGGTCATTGTCTTCGAGCATGACAAGGCGCAAGCCATCCTCCTGAAAACCTTGAAAGGAGCCGGGTACATCAACTCCAAAGTCTCAGCACTGAGCAAGAGACATCCCACCTTTCCTGCTCCTTCCTCCATCTCTTTCCCCTTTTCAGAGAAAGCACTAGACTTTGCCGTCAAGGCAGTCGACGAGGACAAACCCTGCCCAACCCTAGAGGAATGCAAACCATTCTCTCTAGCACTGCCTACCTGCAAAGAGAAATGGAAGGATGTCCACCTAACCTTCTCTGTCTCTAAGTTGGTTCCAGAGATAGCGGGCCAGCAGTTCAATGAGAACCTTCCAAAGTTGCCAGACCGTCTTCTGAGGAGGGAACAGGAGACGAAGGAGAGACTTGCGGCCACCCTTTCTCATCAGAACTGCCTGGAAATGAGTGCAGGTCTACATAGCGCCCCAGATATGTTTATCTTCCTGGCTAAGTCTCACATGGGGACCCTTGTGAAAGACTTATATGCTTTCCTCAGAGCAAGGAGTGCCTGCATAGAGTTCGTTTTGGCCTCAGCGACCATAAGACGTGAACCAAGGAAGCTGATTACCTCGAGCATCTGGGGTAAAGACCTTTTCCTACCGGAACTGGTCCAAGAAATCATAGCCAGAGCACCCACGGAGAACAGGAACCTTCTCCAAAAGTGGGGCATGAGCTCAAAGAGGAAATCTTCCTCGGACGGAGGTCCCCAGCCCAAGAATAAAAAGGCAAGGAGACCACGCAGACCTGCACAATTTCCTGCCGTGACTATGACCACGATGCCTCAGACCACCTTCCAGATGGTCCCTCAACAACTGGTAACCCAGGCGCCAGTGTTTAACCCTAACTTTGAGAGGCAGTCGACTTCCTTTCGCCCTAGTCAGAAAGGAAAAGGCCCTAAGAGAAGTTCTCCCGGAGGTAACTCCTCTCGGGGCTGAGGAGGACGTGGTCGCGGAAACAAATCCGCAGGACCCCCCAAGTAATGAGGGGCTCCAGGTAGGGGGCAGACTTTATCACTTTCGGGATTGCCGGACCATCGATCCCTGGGCCCACAGCTTAATCACGAATGGACTCGGGTGGAAATGGAACAGAACTCCACCCCATTTTCCAAAATTCTTCCAACCTTCCACCCCCTTGTTAGAAGAATATACCTCAGATCTCTTGAACAAGAAGGTAATAAGGAAAGCGAAGTCCATCAAATTCAAGGGAAGGCTGTTTTGTGTTCCCAAGAAAGACTCAGACAAACTCAGAGTCATTCTAGACTTGTCTCCACTCAACAAGTTCATCGAGAACAAGTTCCGGAAGCTTACTTTGCAACACATAAGGACCCTTCTACCGAAAGGGGCGTACAGTCTCAATAGACCTAGCAGATGCTTACTGGTATCTTCCAATGAGTTGCCCTTTCTCCTCCTACCTAGGATTCAAGCTACAGAAGAAGAAGTTTGTCTTCAGAGCAATGCCCTTCGGACTGAACACAGCCCCAAGGATATTCACGAAGCTAGCAGACACAATCATCCAGCAGCTACGCTCCGAAGGAGTTCAAGTGGTAGCGTATCTAGATGATTGGCTGGTATGGGCAGCATCCAAGACTACTTCTCTGCAGGCAGCCAACAAGGTGATCCAGTTCCTGGAACACCTGGACTTCAAGATCAATTGCAAGAAGTCTCGCCTTTCTCCAGCTCAGAAGTTCCAATGGCTAGGAATCCAATGGGACTTAAAGTCACACCACCTCTCCATTCCATCCAAGAAGAGGAGAGAGATAGCAGGATCTGTCAGGAGACTAATCCGTCACAACAGGATCTCAAGACGCCAACAGGAAAGAGTATTGGGCTCTCTCCAGTTCGCAGCAGTGACAGACCCGGTGCTAAAAGCACGTCTAAAAGAAGCATCAGGAGTCTGGAGAAGATACGCATCAAACGCTTGAAGAGATCAACTAAGGTTGACCCCGACCCTGTTGCGCATGCAGTTAAGGCCGTGGTTAACAGCCAAGAGCCTAGCACGGACAATTCCCTGCAACCACCACAACCATCAGGGGTGATACATACGGATGCCTCCTTGGAAGGATGGGGAGGCCATTCTCACGAGAGAAAAGTGCAAGGGAATTGGTCGTACCAGTTGAAAACCTTTCATATCAACATTTTGGAAGTTTTGGCAGTTTTCCTGACATTGAAGAAACTATCCCCTCTCAGAGCAATCCACCTCAGATTGGTCCTGAACAACGAAGTGATATTGAAATGTCTAAATCAACAAGGTTCGAGATTGCCTCACATCAACCATGTGATATTAGCCATCTTCTACCTAGCAAGGAGAAGGGATGGCACCTAACAGCAGTTCACCTGCAAGGGTTCCTCAACGTTATGGCGGACACTCTATCCAGGCGAAAGCCTATAGAGACAGAATGGTCCCTAGATGCAGACTCATTCTCTTTCATCTCGGAAAAAGTCCCGGAACTGCAGATCGACCTCTTCACAACGAGCGACAACAAGAAACTACCTCGTTACGTAGCCCCTTATATGGACCCTCAAGCAGAGGCGATGGACGCCATGTCCCTCGACTGGAATAGGTGGAATCGCATTTACCTGTTTCCACCAACCAATCTCCTGCTAAGAGTTCTCGACAAGCTAAGATCCTTCAGAGGGACAGTGGTCCCTCTGCCGGATCCAGTATTATCTCAACTGGTCCAGAAGTTGACTGTCTACGCTTCACCCTCGAGAACCAACAACCTACATCTCATGATTTTCTCGCCCTAGCGGCGAACAAAAAGTTTGGAATCTTGAAGGATGAAGTTGACTTCATCGAAGAGTATAAGTCGAGTTCGACTAGGAGACAATATGAATCGTCATGGAAGAAATTGGTTTCCTTTGTGAAAACAAGGAAACCGACAGAAATATCAATAGATTTCTGTCTCGCATTTTTCATATACCTACACGAACAAGGCCTGGCTTCTACTATGATTACCTCGTGTAAGTCGGCCCTGGCTAGACCACTTCTGTATGCCTTTGAAGTGGACCTCTCTAGTGAAATCTTTAATAAGATCCCAAAAGCATGCGCTAGATTCAAGCCAGCAACCCCACCAAAGCCCATCACGTGGTCTTTGGACAAAGTCTTGCACTATGCTTGGAACCTAAACAATGAGGGTTGTACTCAAAAGTATCTAACACAGAAAGTCATTTTTTTCTGTTTGCAATAGTCTCAGGGGCTAGAGTTAGTGAAATAGGGGCCTTATCCAGAAACGAAGGCCATATTTAGTTCCTAGACACAGGAGAACTGAACCTCTTTCCTGATCTTGCCTTTCTTGCCAAGAATGAGCTACCCACTAAGAGGTGGGGTCCTTGGAGAATCTGCCCACTGAAGGAAGATGCCTCTCTGTGCCCAGTAGAGTGTCTTAAGGTCTATCTTCGAAGAACTTCAGACTTCAAGGGAGGACAGCTCTTCAGAGGAGAAACTTCAGGATAAAACCTATCCCTAAGACAACTGAGAGTGAAGCTCACCTACTTTATTCGCAGAGCAGATCCTGACAGTACACCCGCAGGTCACGATCCGAGGAAAGTTGCTTCTTCGTTGAACTTCTTTCAACATATGGACTTTGAAAGACTCCGATCATACACTGGGTGGAGATCATCCAGGGTCTTCTACAAACACTATGCAAAGCAAGTACATGAAATAAAACATTTTGTGGTGGCGGCGGGTAGTGTCGTTAAACCCGTCATCTAGTGCTGCGATGAACAGTGGACTGTTTTGGGACTTTACAGTACATCGGGTTCATGGGTATACTTACCTTCTAGTGCAAATCACAACGATGATTAACATACTGTTCCATATAGGTGCATATCTGACCAATAACACCAGTGCCAAGTGAACGTTTGCGTCACAGTGCTTATGCATTTCCAAAAATCTGAACAAGTCGGACAGATTTGGTTTCACTTCTCCATTGAGTGGCATTATTCCAATAATGAAATTATATATTTTTTCTACTGGAGAAAATATGGACCCTGATGTGTTTTAATGCTGGATCAGATTCTTACTCTATTGTAACTACATTTGATAATTTAGTTGCAAACTAAAAATACTAAAACGTATTTGCGTCATTACTGCTACCTCAGTTACAGACAAATAAAACATGCCAGAGTTTTATTTAATCCCTATAAGGGCCTAAAAATTGAAATCAGGATACAGATTTCCATGGTAAGTAAAAGGTAAGCTCTAAAATTTTCCCTTCTGTTCCTACGGAAATACAAACCTTGAATCCTTATTGTCGATGTCGACACTTTCCCTGCAGGGGGCAGGAAGCACTAAACCAGCTCCAGGCTTAGTGGAAATGACAGTTACCTGGAATTTCACATACAGGTCTAGTAGACCAGATAAGGTAGAAGGCACATACACAAACCCACATCTATAGTAATTTCAAGTTAATTGTCTGGTATGCTTCCATCAGGACGACATGGCCCGAGCTCAAAACACAGATTTTGAGCAAAATGAAAAATCTATTTTTGGGTGAGAGTGCCATGTCATCCTGATGGACCCACCCTTGTGCTGATCCCTCCCAAAATTAATTTATCTGCGGCCATTTCTGCTTAACGACAAGAAAAGGAATAGCGTCGCGGTAGTAGTAGGGATGGAGGTCCACCGGGTACCTAGAACGGCACCCCCTTCTTTTGCCACTCTTCCCCCTTACATCAAAGAGTTAAATCTATTCGGGGTGAAGATTGCTATGTGTCGTATCTAGTATACGTCCCCTGATTTTATGCGATATCCTTTATTGGATACTCGCGCCAGGAGTTAGAATCCTGGAGACCTTCGGTTTAATTCCCTGGGAGTATCACTGTAGCAAATATCCCTTAAAAAGCTATTGAACCTTCCATCAGGATGACATGACGCTCTCACCCAAAAATAGATTTTTCACTTTGCTCAAAATCCATTATATATATATATATATATATATATATATATATATATATATATATATATATATATATATATATACTATATATATACTGTATATATATATATACATGTATATATATATACATACATATATATATATATACATACATATATATATATATATATATATATATATATATATATATATATATATATATATATATATATACATACATGTATATATATACATACATATATATATACATACATACATATATATATATATATATATATATATATATATATATATATATACATACATATATATACATACATATATATACATACATATATATATACATACATATATATACATACATATATATATATACATATATATACATACATATATATATATACATAGAAGATTTTCCCTACGTTGACCCTGAATGAATCTACTTTATAATACAGTAGTAGCACAAATAACCAGAATTGGGATCGTGGTCACCTCCAAAATTCAATGGGTTCTTCCGGTGGAGAGTATAATACCTATCCATTATTTAATTTTGGTGAAAATCCAGCAAGAAGTTTTTATGTAATCCTGCTCACAGACAAGACAGATAAGTAAATAAATAAATGCAGGTCATTTCATAACTTTCTTGGCAGTGGTAACAATGGAAAGTATTTTGAATAGTGTTAGGCAAGGATTTTATCAGTTACTAGAATTAGTTATTATAATATTTTTTTTTTTGTCATTTTTGACATGACCTTTGAAAAGCTTTTGCTTAAGATCTCACAATAAAATTTATTTCTGTTAGCCTTGGCTTCAGAAAACGAATCTGTGGACTACAAGTAATTTCTTTTAAGGTAGTTTATGAATATCAGGGAAGGTTCATAAAAACAGAGTATTTCAGTTATAAAATTTCTTATTTCTATACTTATCTGATATTCTTATACATGCCCACCCTCCTTCCCACTGATTAGTGGCGTCAAAGGATAGGGATGTCATTGCTTTAGTAGAGGCATTAGTTTGTTGGAAGGAAAGAAAACGGGAAATTCTTTATTTCAAAGAGTAGCATTGACATTGCAAGCTTCCAGAGATGAAAGCAATATGAACATCAAGTGAGTATAGAAATGCGAAGTTTTATTATTAAAATTCTGCTTTTGTAATATGTCTTACTGTACAGGTTTTACTGAATATTTTTAGCTATGCAATATGATTTTGTTTGTAAATTTTATAAAAGATAGTCTTTTAAATTTTTATTCTACTTATGATAAAACAGCAACATTCAACCCTAATTGGTGTTTCCCAGTCTAAATCTCATACCCATCAATTTTACAATATATTTTTTTTTTATGACATTTTGACTTTCCCTAATCAATAAGAACACAGTCGAGGTGATTAGTCTTTAGGTACTTGACTTAGGTTTGAAAGATTTGCATAAGTTGTATGATATCCCATGCTAAGGTGATATTAAATTAGAATGCTGTATAGATTTACAAGAAATATTACCTTATTTTGAGATACTGTACCATGAATCATCTGTACTTATGTTAAAAAATTTTATTCATCTTGTAAGTATTTACAAGAGGTAAATTATACACATGGAATGTAGAAAGGACCAAATTACTTTTAGATTGCGTTAATAGTACTGTACTTTGATTCTAAAAAATATTTTTTAGAAGGGGAAAACAGCACATGGTTTGTAGTATTGAACAAATTGTACAACATATGGTATTAGGAAATGCAAATTTCGATGTTTAAACATTGGGTAAGTACTTGCACCGTCTTTACAACCCCACAAAAATTTACTGCTTTTCTGTAGTGTTACTGCATTAAAAGAAAATGAGATGCTTATAGGAGAGAAATGATAGGGTTTTGTATCGTTGACTGGTGTCATGCAAGACTCAAAGCACCCCAATTATTCATAACATCTTTTTATTTCAATTTCAGTTGCTGTTTGATAGGGCTTAGTAGTCAGGCCATTTTGGTCTGGAGGTAGTAGAATATGCTTTCTTATTAGCATAAGGTAGTTCTTTTGAAGGGCAGGACCAAAAAGCTTTCTTCTCTCTGTATGTATTGATTAATTTGTCGTTTACGTATATTGCATTATTTTTGCACTGGGAAGTATTACTTGATTCTTCTGCATTTTTGCATGTGCATGTTTATATCATTGTGTATATATGGGCTACATTATTTCTTTAGCTTATAATGTACGTAGACTTTATATCTCTAATTTTACATTCAAATTAAGATTTTATTGATAGAATTGATTAATTCTTAAATACTGTACTGGAAAATTTTTTGAACTCAGGGAAATTTTCCATTATAGTTGTTTATAGTGTTTGTGTTTGATTTTATTGCATACTGTTTTATGGATTTGATATTGGTGGTGTTATGTGCATAGTGCCTTTTAGCATGTTACTGACTACTTAATTTCCATTTTGAATTTTTTTAAAGAATTTGATGTTAGCTATATCTTATTGTTATGCTATTTTTGTTTGAGAAATTTAAAATGGTGGCATGTTTTTAATCATTGTATTTTGTTAATATTATTTTGCCAACCCTGTTTGCAGATTATGGCATATGATATGTATTTCATTGTAATTTATATGCTGTAGGAAGTGGATATTGATAAAAAATATTCTCATTAGATGTGAGCAAACACATGGTTTACTATTTCATGTTCTTTCTAAGGTGAAAAGAAGAGATATGCGTTATAATGCCCAAAATTGTCATCAAGAGTTAAATTGAAAGGACTACAGGAAGTCAAGTGGATACCAGTCCAAAGTTTTTATATGATAATTCAAGAATGCTCTATTTAACTCCTCCTCCTCTCTTTCTTGTGGTGAAGACAGCTTTCTTGAATTTTAATTATTTCAATAATTCTTACCAAACTTTCATTGTGTTATACATTTTGCAAGCACAGCTTGGTTGGACAAATTGCAAAAGTTAGAGGATTAGCAGTGGGTTTCTATGATTAACTTACCTATACCTGTACTGTACATTGAGAATTATTGCTATACTTCTTGTGCACTAGAGACATCCATTATGATTCCCTCATTCTCATTTGGCAAGAGCTTGGTATGCATTTCATTTGGTGCTGCTACTTATATTGGAGGATTTGGTTTGCACCCTTTATCGGGAACTTTTATGCTATTATGGTTATATTAAGTTTTTAACTTTATATTTATGGTGTCTTGGGGCTAATGGCATACCAGTTGAGGTGTGGAAATGTCTGGAAAGGGAGGGTGTTGATTTACTCTGGGATCTTTTTAAAAAGATCTACTATCAAGAAAAAATTCTGGACAGCTGGAGAAATAGTCCCTATATTGTATATAGAGGAAAGGGGGATATACAGGATTGCTCCAACTATTAAGGGATAAAATTGATATCTGATACCATATAGCTATATGAATTAATTGTAGAGAGAAGAATAAGAAATGAAACAGCAGCAAGTGAAGAACACTTTAAATTTATGTGAGGAAGGGAAACAGTTGATACAATTTTTACCATTAGGCAAACTGTGGAAAAATATGCAGAAAGACAGAAGGGAATACATCTGGTTTTTATTGAGTTGAAGAAAGTGTATGATCAGGTACCGAGGCAAGAAGTGTGGAAATGTATCAGAGAGAAGGGTGTTTCAGAAAAGTCTGACCACCCAAGTAAAGAGCACTGTAGAAACAACAAGGAATTTTAGTGTTAGAGGTGGTTTACATCAAGGTTCTACTCTCAGCCCTTACATCTTTGATCATGTGATGGATGTTATTACAGCAGGTGTCAGAGAAGAAGTACCCTGGAATATGATGTTTGCTGATAATATTGTTTTGGTAGACATAACAAGAGAAGGGTGCATAGTACAAATCATGGGACATGAAGTTGAATCAAAACAAAAATCAAAGCATGATTGTATGTAGGTCGAGGACAGTTGCTCCTCAACATCCAGATCTCAGCATTGATAATGTTTATTAAATCTGTATGACTTAAGATTTCAGGTGTGATTCTCGACAGCAAGTTTACTTTTGAGAAACACATTAGGTCTGTGTCTTCTTCAATTGCAAAAAATTGGCTTATTGAGAGTCTTTTAAGATTTTCAGTGATCAATCTATTCTGAAGAAGTTTTTTAATTCTTTCATCCTACCTGGTTTTGAGTATTGTTCTACTTTATGGTCTTCATCTGCTGATCCTTATCTTAATTTGTTTGACAGGAACTTACAGTCTATTAAATTTCTTATTCGTGATCTAGATATTAATCTCGGGCACTGTCGTTCAATTAGTTCGTTATGCATGTTGCATAAGATTTTTCCTAATTCTGGCCCTTCTATACATTCAGATCTTTCCAGACAGTACCATAGTGTTCTAATACTAGGTATGCAGTTAATTCTAATAGTCAGGCCTTCTCCATCATGAGGCTCAATACTACACCGTGTTCTAGAAGTTTTATTCCAGTTATGAACAAATTGTCGAATAATCTTAATAATCGGGGTGGTTACACCGGTAGAACTTCAAAAATTTGAACTTGCAGCAAATGTTTTTATGTTGAACAGGCTGACATAAGCTTTTTTATAGTTTATATGAGACATGTTTTAATGTTGATACTGTTCTTAAGATATTTTATTTCAAATACTGTATTCATAACTTCTCATATAGTTTATTTATGTCCTTATATCCTCTCCTCACTGGGCTATTTTCCCTGTTACAGTCCTTTGGCTTATAGCATCCTGATATTCCAACTAGGGTTGTAGCTTAGCTAGTAATAATAATAATAATAATAATAATAATAATGATAATAATAATAATAATAATAATAATAATAATAATAATAATAATAATAATAATAATAATAATAAAGGAAACTAGAGATATAGAGACAAGCACTTGTAGATGGAAGTTTCAGAATAAGTAGGCCCAAGACAGAATGTGTGTGGATGAGAGGAGAAGGAAAACAGGGTGCTGTTAAAAGGGTCTTGGATAACATCAAGCGGGTTAACTTGTTCAAGTACCTTGGGTTCTATGTGAGGGATAATGGAGGCATAGACTCAGAAATTAACCACAGAATACAGTGTGCTTGGATGAACTGGAGAAGATCATCGGGAATTTTATGTGCTAAGAGAGTTATTGC
Organism: Palaemon carinicauda; assembly: GCF_036898095.1. Classification (NCBI taxonomy): domain Eukaryota; kingdom Metazoa; phylum Arthropoda; class Malacostraca; order Decapoda; family Palaemonidae; genus Palaemon; species Palaemon carinicauda. The sequence goes on along the minus strand of NC_090730.1, from coordinate 66,303,145 downwards.
AAAGGTGTGCTTCGATGAACTGGAGAAGATCATTGGGAATTTTGTGGGATAAGAAAGTTAGTGCAAAGGTAGAAGGATGGTTTTATAAAAATGTAGTTAGACCAGCTTTAGTGTAAGGAGCTGAAACTTGGCTAATAAAGAAGACTCAAGAAAAATAGTTAGAAGTGGCAGAAATGAGGATGTTATGATGAATGCGTGGAGTCACAAGAAGGGACAGGGTCGGAAATGGTGTCTGGAGTCACAAGAAAGGACATGATCAGAAAGGAGTATATAAGAGGGACAGTCAAAGTAGAGGTGTCGAAAACAGTTCAGCAAAGAAGACAACAGGTGTTTGTGCATGTCTTGTGAAGAGAAGATCTTGTGCGCCAAAGGGTCATGGACATAGAGGTGGAAAGATAAAGTAGCAAGTTACATGTGGGAAAACAGATTAAAAGAACAGGGTGCCTAGGATAGAAGAGAATGGGGAAGGCTTATTTGAAAGAGCAACCTCATATAGATAGGGGTAAAGACTGTAGACAAAGAAGAAGATTCAAGTCGTCTTCAGATATAAGACTATATTTACAGTCGGTGCTCTGTCTCCGCTAGGGTTAGGTTACAGAAACAGGCTCAAAAATCGAGAATTGGCAAATTCATGCTGCCCTAGGCTGGGTCAACTCATAACCAACCAACTCACTGCCCACTGCCTACACACAGTTGACCAACACACTAGGTAACCCATTGTACTGCACTATATTGTTTTCTTGTGGTTTCCATCACAGTATGAATGTGGTATCTCTTAATAAATGCACCAGTAAGTTTATATACTGTACTGTACTTCAGAGAAGTGTGTACAGTACATACATATGTATAGTACACAATAAGACAGCTCATCACCACTTCTGAACTGTATTGTATACTATTACCGATATAACAACAAATTTCTGTTGTTCATATCTATCAACACTTGTTGACACTGTATTGTATATTACTGTAATGTATGTACAGTACTATCACTAAGGTTCAACTTAATTTAGCTAAGTTACAGCAACACATCACTCATAAGTAATGACTGCTATGCTTAGTCAAACACCTAGTCTATGATTATTGTACAATAAGGTGTATGGTATTCCATGTGCAGTACTGTACTGTAGTTAATATAATAATACTCTACATTAATATTACAATGATACACTAACAAAAAAAAGGAAAAGAAACAGTAACAGTACAAACACCACTAACTGTTTTCGTATAAAGTTGTACACAGTAACATGTCATGAACCATGATGCAATTCTTGAGGCATCACCTTTTTTGCATATCACACTGTAACTTATTCTGTACCAAACTTTAAACACTATTTACTGTACACATTGCAACCATATATAGGTACTATTTATACAGCTGTGAAAAAAAATCAAATACATTCATTAATGTTGTACTTTACAGTAATAATTTGGATGAGTGTACCATACGGTACACACTAAATACAAAAGTATCTTTTTTATAATACTACAGTATTTACAAAAACAGATATATTACAGTACATAATATATGACATAACTTACAGGAAACATTCCGCAAAATGGCACACAGTTGGTAAGGTGGATGAAGGATAAGCCATGCATTTACAAATAGGTGAATGACAAAATGAACGATGAAGGGACGTAACTGCACAATATGATATATCTACGCGGATGATCCATTACTGTTGCAAAGAAAAAAAATATTTAAAATGGATTAGTCAAATACATGAATATTGTATACTGTACAGTAGACTAGAAATGTACATACAGTACAAGTAAATGTACAGATACTGTAGTATACTGTACTGTACATGTTTCTTTATACTGTATAGTATAAAACAAACAACGAATAAAAAGTTATACCCGTATTTACTGTAATTTTAACTTTATAGTATTGAAAAAATTAAAACAATGTTAAGAACTGTGCAGTACTGTATCATTATACTTTAATGCACTCTACTTACATAGTGTACATATGTACTGTAAAATTTAAAAAAAAAAAAATTTCAAATGGAAAATTTACTGAAAAATATTTCACCATTCTGTAAGGGGAGGAAGATCACTTATGGCATCATCATCGTAAGTTTCATTGTGGTTTCCAGAGGAGGGGTTGCTGCATGTGGATTTCCTGGAGGAGTGGTTTTAGGCTCAGGTGAATCCGTAGTTAGAGGAGGTGGGTGTGATGGCTAAGGCTCAGGCTTGGGCTCAGTGATTGGAGAAGGTGGTGGTGACTGTTTCTCATGACAGAGGAAGAACATTGTTATGGGCAGCTACTTTGTCGAATTCTTCATCTCATTCAAGATGCTCTTGTAACCAGCAAAAATATCATCCATGGAACATATGAACTTCAGGGCATGTGGCAATGAATGATCTATTATTATTATTTTCATTATTATTATTATTATTATTATTATTATTATTACTAGCTAAGCTACAACCCTAGTTGGAAAAGCAGGATGCTATAAGCCCAGAGGCTCCAACAAGGAAAATAGCCCAGCGAGGAAAGGGAAAAAGGAAAATAGAATATTTTAAGAAGAATAACAACATTAAAATATCTCCCATATAAACTATAAAAACTTTAACAAAACAAGAAAAAGAGAAATAGGATAGAATAGAGTGCTCAAGTGTACCCTCAAGCAAGAGAACTCTAACCCAAGATAGTGGAAGACCATGGTACAGAGGCTATGTCACTACCCAAGACTAGAGAACAATGGTTTGATTTTGGAATGTCCTTCTCCTGGAACAGCGGCTTACCATAGCTAAAGAGTCTCTTCTACCCTTACCAAGAGGAAAGTGGCCACTGAATAACTGGTGCAGTAAACCCTTGAGTGATTAAGAATTGTTTGGCAATTTGTGTTGTCAGGTGTATGAGGACAGAGGAGAATATGTAAAGAAAAGGCCAGACTATTCAGTGTGGATGTGTGTAGGCAAAGGGAACCGTAACCAGAGAGAAGGATACGATGTAGTACCATCTGGCCAGTCAAAAGACCCCATAACTCTCTAGCAGTAGTATCTCAATGGGTGGCTGGTGCCCTAGCCAACCTACTGCCTATCTACGCTGTATGTCCTTTGCTTCAACACTTCCATCAACTGTGTCATCTCTGTCAACTTCTCGAACATGATGTCTTCTTCATCCTCCTTGTCAGGTCATCAGACTCATCCTCTTTGTCACTTGCAGAACAGACTAATTCAGCCAGGTCTTCATCAGTCAGCTCTTCATATTGACCATCTAGCAATTCCAAGAAGTCGTCCTCAGCCACTTCCATGAAGCCTTCAACTTTGACTACCCTTGCCAAAGTCACAATCTTCTTGACAGTCTCTTGGAAGACTTTATTAGGACTAAAAACGCCAAAGTCCTTCATGTACCCTGGTCACACGTTTCCAGCATGCAGTGACGGTCTCAGGTTTGACATCGTGGAAGAAATCCTTGACAACAGACAGACAGTCTGCAATTGTGAACTTCTTCCAATTTGCCATTACGCTGAGGTCGTAATGGTAGCTACTTGAAGTCGCGCCATTACTCGTAGGCTGTAGTGATCCCTGAAGTTCTTGATGACTTCCTGGTCCATAACCTGGATGAGGGCAGTGATGCTCATAGGAAAGAACACCACATGCACGTGTAAGAATCATTACCCCAATGTAGGATGAATGTTTGGGAGCAGTGTCAAGGGTGAGGAGGACCCTGAACTCCATGCCCTTACTCTCGAAATAGTCCTTTGCGTCCTGCAAAAAGCTGTACTAAAATCAGCTAAAAATTAGTTCATTCGTCATCCATGCCTTCTTTTTGTGCATCCAATACACAGGGAGAAAATGATGTTATGATGTTGGAGTACAAGGGGCCTTGCCAAAATATAAATGAAGCCGGATTCAATGAGGTACACTTGGGGAAGACAGAAAAAGGCACATTTGTTAGAATGAGGTTTTGTTAGTAATATTTCATACAAAAACGCACAATATTATTACTGTACTATTTGTTTTTAACAAGATACCCTAAGTTACTCTACAAACAATCAATAAGAAAATTCTTAAATGTAAGATGCATTTTACAAGTAAATTAGAGAAATGGAAAAAGGTTTACACTGTAAGCTTACCTGTCCTTTGCCACCTTAAAATCAGGAGTACGCCATTCCTCTTTGGCAATGAACATTTTCTGGGGCATCTTCCAAAAAGACCTGTCAAGCAATAAAATATTTTATACATATATTGAATATGTACAATACAGTATATGTTATAAACAGTACTATAAAATACAGTAATTTACTGTACAGTACATGTAAATGTAAGTAAATGCTTGCATACACTAATTAACATTTACATTAAGCGTACGTAGGCCAAAAAGGCAAAAATTTAAATAATAAATCAAATCCTGATTACTGTAGGTACAGAAAACTAATGCAAATTACAAACTATAGATTCATACAATCGTCACATGTCTCTATGGTACGCTACAGTTTAAAAGAAAAAGAAAATTCAAGTTGATTTAAATGAATGATTTAAGATTTTTATATATACTGTAAATGTCTATAAACTTACCAGTTTCTTCCATGTTCCAAAATTGTTCCAGTTTTTACCCCTTCTCCACAATGAGTTTTTGAAGCTTGTCTAGAAAAATTGCGGCTTCTGGTGACCGGCTGAGGTTAATCTTCCGTGAAAGGGCGGAGCAGAGACTTGACTTTTCCCCGGATAGCTTGCAAGTCAATGGAAATTCTCTTCCAATGCTAATCCGTGATCCACAGAAACAGGGCATTTTCCATTTTGATCATGCCCTTTTTCCTCACCTTAGATACAACCCTCACATCTGCATGGGGCACTGGCAGTCACGGAAGTGTGAGTTTTCACTGCATTCTTTTCTATGTATAGTACCTCACTGCACTCTCATTAATGCTGTAAAGTCTTCCTACAGCAGCATACTTTATCCCTTCCTTACACATATCGAAGACTTTAACCTTGTTCTCAAGAGTCATGACCTTCCTCTGCCGTTTGGCAAAACCTTCGGAAGTTGAAGCAGCTCTCTTAGGGACCGTGGTGTCGACGAAGTAAGGCAAAGTGATGCTAACACAAAGAAGACTAAAGAAGGAGATCCAGATGCAAATTCAGATAATGCAAGAGTTAGGCCAAGTCAGCTGTGCAGATATGACACGAGGCATGACAGGTGTAAATGAGTGTGGTTTATTTGAAATCATCGGCTCACGAAAGTACTTATTTGGGAATTTTTATTAAATAGGTTATGCAGTTCTCTGTATCACAAATAACCAAATCCATAAAGATAAAACCGTGAATATTGAGGGTTGGCTGTAGTCTGTAATATCCCTCATGTACAAGTCATAATTTTCACATGCTTGAATATGTTTTCCCTGCTGAAGTAAAGTATGTGATTACAGTTCTGTATAGGTTTCATGTGAGGAAGGGTTTCATAGATGAAATAGTATTAGATTTACTAAATATAATATCCCAAGAGGGCAAGAATAATAAAGATGAACACAGTTCAGGTAATTCTTCCCATTTGTCAGATGGTAGCCTAGCTAAAAACTAATTTTTTGTTGATATTACATTACACATTTTTAGTTAAATAATTGACCTTTTAATGTTAATAATATGACTGCTATTAGTTCTAGGGGTCTCAGATAATTTCCTGGTATTTCACTTTTTGATTTTGAGCTCCTATCAGTAGCTTAAGCTGATAGTGTTCTTTCCAAAGCAAAAATAAACAGAATATTTTCTTTTCTATCTTATCCTTAGGTTGAAACCATGACTAGACTTTCAGTACAGTAGGTATTGCTTGGGTACGAAAGCCCAGTGAGCATGAGTCTGATATACCACAATCCTTACTTAAATAGAGGAGAGAGACATTTAAAGCTCTCTCTCTTTGTCCAGTTAGATCATTAACCCTCTGGTAATATGATGATGCATTTTGCATCAAAATTATTATTTCCCCTGGTGATTCGATGATGCGTTTAGCGTTTTATCAATATTTATTTTGCAGAAAAACTTGGCATAAATAAACTAGTCAACCTATGAAAACAAGATTCACCATGCATGTGTAGATATGCTACATCTAAAATACAGGCCTAACAGAAAACTGATAGATCCCATGGTAGGATTCCACCCACATTTAATTCTTATTGCCATGTGACCCAATGCATCTGTGCTTGAATTCGCTAATGGAAAACATTTTTTGGATTCTTTTTGTGGATTGTGTTTTGCAGTGATTATTGCTTGAAAATTTTCTAGTGTTTTATTGTGTTTTATCGTTGAATAACATGAATTATCTGGTTGCTTGATAGCCTCTTTCCTTGTTTGTAAAATATTAAAGATATTCAGCATATGTTAATACTTTACATAAAAAAAAACATTTCTATCTCCCAGCTTCAATTAATTTTATTTTTCAATGGAACACCTATTGATTTTATTTTGCAATTTTATAGGAAAATTTTGTCAGTTTTTCAATGCCAGTTTTATTTTTTTGTAGCTTTATTTGTTACAGTTGTTGTTACCAAAATACAGTATTAAATGTATATACAGTATATAGCCATTAGCCGAAAGAATCAGCGAGAATTTGTATGCATAGATAATGTTTTGTTAGCAGGTTTATGCACTTGTAAGTAATTGTAATGTCCATGTCCCATACATCTTTGACAAGGACATTTTTATACTATTACATTCTACAAGAAATGATGTAAATATATAAATAGTATAGGAAAACTGTTAGTGTAAATTACCTTACAACCAGAATGAAAACTTTAGTTTGTGATCCTATGACATTTTCTTTATATCTTTCTAACAATACATATTATTTTTATTTAAGTGTTATGTAGGAAATTTAATCAGCATTTTAATACCACTTTTATATTCTTTCTATCTTTATTACTTATTTATGTATGATACAAATGTCGAGATAAATTCAGTAGGTTGGAAAATCTGAAAATGACACTCCTTAGAAATTAGCATTTTTTGAATAGTAACAGCTCATTAGCAAGTATATTGAGGACAAAATGATTGCTTCCACGTAAAAGATTATTATTTTCATGTTTATTTCAAAAGCATATAATTGATTTTCTTTAAAAATTTCACGTTCAAGGTTTTGTTATCATTTATAAGCCTCACAAAGATATGCTGATTGCTTTAGTATAAAGTTTAATCATTTGCCAACATCATACAAAAAAACCAGAAGCATATATCAGTTATAGTTTAGACGTGCCGAATTTTACAAAAAAAAATTTTGAGCAAGCGCCACTGTTGCCTCTTGGCAAAAGCGATGTACCTGACTGCTCCTTTGGTTCAGGCATAACCATAAAAGAGTTAATAAGTGAGCAGCTCCTTCATGTAAAATTGCTGCATATCTTATTTGCATACTTGAAGATAATTCTCACCTTATGTCAAAGAATGCTACGTCAATTTTTAGGGAGAATTTAATCATAATATGGGTATCATAACTTATAAGTGTCTATTCTTCCTTTCTTCAAAATTAGAAAGCATGCAATTCCTCTTGATTTGCTTCGAATATTTCCTTGCAAAGGGTAATTAGTACATACCAGTAGAGGTGTAACTCAATTTTTGTTTCCTTGTTTTTAAGTATAACTTTTGCTGCAGGAGATTGATTAGAGTTAATAATCTCTTCATCTTTTGTTTGTTTTTGTTTTGTATTGTTATTTTATTAGCTGGTAGAGTTATAGATTGAGTTAAGGTATTTTAGAGTGGTTAGATCAGTACCTTGACTTCTTTAGAGACATTCTTTTGAATAGCCCTTATTTACTTGGTTGGTGGTGGAATAATACTCTTATGGTAAAGGGAATCCTTGCCTTTGTAAGTCATATCACCGTTTAATGGAATTTAATAGTCCCGTTATCAACCGTACATTGCTTTGAGGTTAGTACTGTACTCTGATGTTGAATCTACTCTAAGAGTCATACAAAGTATTTTTGTTATTTATCTCTTATTGCTGAGTGGATTTTTATGACTACTCCCAATGTTTACCATCCCCACCTTCCGTACAATGTGGGAATCGGCACAATGAATGTTGGGTAAGATTTACTAAAATAGATCAGATTATGAAAATAGTTTTTTTTCAATATCTATCTAACATTCATAGGATCCCATCCTACTGCCAAGATCTAGTGGGGACCAAACTAAAATGTGGGATTCAATATTGCAGCTTCTAACAGCCTGAATTATAGTAGTACTGTGCATAGTTCTTGAATTACAGGTATAGGAGGACTAGTCACACAATGCACAACAAATACTCAAAATTCTTAGTTTACCAGCCAAGTTGTTCTTGTGAAATATATGGCACAAGAAATGCTGGGTAAGTTTTGAAATGATAAATTTCAGTTTAAAAGAAATTATAAGCATCCTGATAACTATAGTGTACAGTAGTGATAAAACTATTACTCATTCATTGATATTTGCTTTGATTAAAGTGTTGCAGATAGATAAAAAACTGTAAAATAGTAAAATACTCTGATAGCCGTCATGTTCAGAGAACAAGTGCCCTCAAGTGAGCCTGGAAGATACACCAAGTACTATAGAGCAGTCACTGATATTAAGGTTTCAGGCTCTATCGACCCAGTTAACTTTATGTGGTCTTATATCAGCTTTTGCTTCTTGGTGATAAATACAGTGTAACTATAATTTCCTTTTCATGTCCATTATGTAACATGTTTCTTTTAAATATCTGCTTTGACTTCCAGTATACTTTGTGCTGCAATGTTTTGATTATGACCAAAAGCCAGTATCAGGATTGTAACTAAGTAATAAAATAAATTAGTCTCTAGGTGGGATTAGACCCACATGATATGCACCACGCTTTTGTTATCCTTGAGGCCTGCTAAAACAGCTGACTCAGTAATACGTTGGAGCTGTAGTATGGTAATATATACCTATAAGAGTATTTCCTTACCATAATTGTTGCTTCAGGACAAATACTGGATTCGTTTCTTTCATGAAATTTTCAGTCACTGAACTGGTTTCCTGCACACTGGAAAGTTGAACTTGGAACTGTGGTCATCCTTTGATGGAATTTTAAGTTTTATGTACACATTTCTGGGAGCTTTATCAGAAAATAAAACAAAAATAAAACTTACTGTAAACTTTTTTAGTATCTTCAGCTGTCTGGTTGTATTCCCAAATCCCACAGTGAGAGCCTCACTGTAGTCGCCTTATTGTTTATGATTTTTTTTTTCTTTTTCAAGTTAAATTTACTGTATTCTCCAAGTTTGATGGTGAACAGAGTAGAGTTGAACATACAGTACAGTTTTTTCCAAGCATTATTTGGGTAATTATTATTAAATTTCCTCCCCTTTCAGGAAAATATAAGATACTGTATTCAACTTTATTTTATATGTCGGACAATTTATGGCTGCCATGTTTCTTTAATCCTTGGAGAGAAAGTGAAATAGTATGATACTATGTGTTTGTTTAACATATCATAAAAATTGAAAAATATTAGTAATATTGAAATAACCTTACCCATTTGTTTTATGCTGGATATGTACAGTATTCATGTTAATATGTGTGTACATGTGTATTGGTTAAAATAACTAAACCTCTGTTCATGATTATTTGATCCCAGAGTGAAATTATGTACAGTACTTGCAATATTTGGGGTTCAATTCCCAACAAAAGAGGATACTGTGTAAAATTTCAAGATTGGCTAATATTGAATTGTGGTATAGTTTCTTTAATCTATATATCTATGTGCGCTGAGCATATTTTTATGCATATGTACATTGTATATATATATTCATAGGTTATCTAGTACATATTTGATTTTTCTTAATAGGTAAATCAGTTTATATTACCTGGATGAAATTCATCAAAATTTACTGCTACTCTCACATCAGCAAAGTTGCTCTTATTTATTTAGCTTATATATTGCCTTGAAATTTATAGTTATTAGTGCTAACCAGATAGTAAATTATTCAGCAAAGTATTGGCAGAAGATTGTAATATTGTTTTTGTTGCTGAATAACTAGATAGTAGCATGATCATAGTTACAATGCCAATATCACTGCTATCATCCAAATTTTATATTTGTGTGCTTTTGGGTTCTTATTATACTTCCATTTTTTTCTTTTTGTTTTTTTTTTCTTTTTATTTTACCTCTGGTATAACGAACTGAGAGAATTGATGTAGCGCTTTTTCCATAAAGTCTGCTAAGAAATTGGACGCTTCGTGGAAGGTAAGTTTTGAAATAAATTCTTCAGTTTGACTCAAAGTAAATTTAACTTGCATTAAATATAGGTAGAAATAGATACAGAAGTAAAATGATTAATCACAATTTTTATTAAAATTTTTGTTTCAATTACTTGAGTTTTGAAATTTATCTCATTTATACTTAAGAATCATAAATTATAATTCTGTATTTCTCATTTCAATGAATTAAAATTGCATTTGATGTGGTTTTTATACAAATCAGTAAATTTTTATTTCTTGCTATGTTTTACGTAATGTAGAAGGATATGTTTAAATTTGATTTGGCGGTTGCCGAGATACAGTATCAACATTATGCTCTTTATTACCTATTTGGTTTATCGAAAAATATATTTCAAATTTAATTATCTTTTAATATAGATTTGTGAAAGATACAGTACATTAACCTCTACTTTTTCTGCAGTTTAATTATGTGAGTAAGCACAGTTGGTATATACTGTATGTACTTGCATTTGTTCATATGTGAATATGCTTGTACATACGTGAATGTTTTATATAGTAGTAAACATATTTACAGAATAGGGAAACCATTTACAGGAAAACATCTTCATTTCTTGTAAGTTTGCAAAGGCAAGGCAGAAAAAAGGAAAGAAAGATGAAAGAGTGTCTGAAAGATTGTATTAATATTTTCGTCCTAGCAGACTCAGAGAATTGTGAAAAGTGATACTGTATATACCAAAGATGAATTGATTTTCTTATAACATTTTATCAAAAATACTGTGTATGGTACTCTGTGATCTCCCTTTTTTTACCATTTATAAGCTGATATAAGACATTATGTTGCTTGTTTTATGAGGTTAGGTACAGAAAGCAAATTAGTAAGAATAATATTGAGTGTACTAAAAGATATATTGTACAGTACTGACTACAGTATTCATAATTGTACGTGCAGCAATACCACTAATGAATTCTTGCTTGATAGCTAGACAATACTTAGGGACAAAGAAGTTCATATGTAAATGCAAGTGTTAGTAATCTAGACATTCATGAGAACTATATAACCACAAGCTAAATACTACTGCATATAACGTATTACATTGGAAAGATGACGACTAACAGAAATATGTAATACCCTTCATATAAAAAATGCGTTGTTTCTATCAGTCATTTTGTGGGTCAGTGGTCTGGCTACACTTTTTGAAAATGCATATACTGTAATAAGGGTGATAATAATAGTATTGATGATGATATGTTATTTGTAAGCAATGTTATTTTGAAATAATGGTAAGACAAACCTTCTCTTTGAGATTTGAACCCCTGATCTGTAATTTACAATGTCAACACAGTCTACTCAGTCGAAAAGGACATAACAAGAGTGGAATCTAAAATGCTGTTGCATATGCTTGAATCATAGTGGGCCAATTTTACCCATATCTATGGTCTAACTACCTCCCAGACCAACCAGCAGTAAGTAGACATATTCAGTTCTCAACCCACCCACCCACCCCCCAAAAATAGGTTTTTAGGTGAAGTATGCTTTATAAGCATAACCCCTCTTTGAGAATAGGACTACTGACCTGAGACTTGAAAGCAGAAAGAGACTACTGGACCTATATTTGTGGTTTTGCCTATTTCCTGGTGAAGAATGTATTATGCTATCTGTGGCTGAGTGGATAAGGTGTTGTATTAGTAAAGCAGAGATCAGCAATTCAATTCACAAAGAAAGAATTTTATTGTCAATGGTAGGGATGATAGTTACATAATCCTACTATTACAGAAATTATAAAAATAAGTGATAGTAATAATCTGGTAGGAGAGGATTGTAATCCTAAGCTAAATTTATTTATCTAGGGTATGAATATACGGACGTTCATTAACAAAAAGCTATAAAATGGTATGAGATCTTCAGTTTGAATTTTCAGGATGCCAGGGGTGACCACTACCAAACCACTGCAAGAGCATTTGTTATTTGCCCCATTATCGCTCAGTATTTACTATGTTGCCAATCCTAACTAAACTTAAAGAAGGGGATGCTGGACAATCTTTTAGATAATTTTTTCAGAGGCAAAAATTTAATTTTAATAATAATTTTTTTATTTTTATACTCATCTGATATTCAAATTCATTCTTCTCTAGAAGCTCGGTGTATTGACATTTAGTCCCAAAATTGAAGATAAATTTTTCCAGTTTTTTTCCTTTCATTAGATACGTGTCTCTAGTAAAGTAATGAAACACTCTCAGAGGTTAATGGCAAGGAGCACCAAGGAGTCTTTGTTATTCAATTTTGAAGTCAAAATTATTCACAATTCCTTGACATCACAAGTCAGTGGGGAGAAGGGTGGACATAGATAAGAATATCTGGTAATTATAGAAATAATCATTTTACTATTAAAATTCTGTTGATGTCTATGATTCTCCTAATATTCATATTGCTGATTTTCTCACACTGATGGGGGTAGGACACCAGTGTAGGAAAGAAATAGTTCAAACTTGAAATTTAAATTGTGAAATTATTAGAATTGTACTCAACTGATCTAAATTAATGGCAATCATCTCAAAATACAGCTTGAAATATGAGACTCCAGATTGTTTTTCAAACGACAATTAGAATATTGGAAATCTATAAATTAATTGCAATAAAGAATTTAAAAGATCATATCACCAGCAGCCACTATAGAAGCTAGACCCTAGCAATCTCGATAAGAAAACCAGAATTCTTTAATGAAAGTCAACATGGTACATTATCGAACTAGCGCAGAAAATACTTTCCAAAAGAATATTTGTGCAAAAGTTAAGAGATGTGGGTTTACTCTTAATATCTAGGACTGTAATCTTCAAAGCTTTCCAAGATTTGGATCCAACTGGCTGTGAGTTTTTGTGACCAAACTTTTAACTAGGAAAGACATTGCATTTTTTTGAGAGAGGACAAATTAAAATTCTAATTCTCATGAAAAATTAGGGACACTACCTGTAATGTCCATAGTTTGTCCAACATTCATTGAACAACTCTTACCAGACAATGAAAACTATGTTCAGATGAAATGCTTAGAACCATATCTAAAGAGGGGAAGTGAGAAAAGTGCATTGGACTCTTAGTCTTAAAATAATTCACCTCTGAAGGAAAGTAAAAACAATTAAAACATCTTATACTGTACTCTAAAACCCTTCAGTGATAGTGCCTACATTTGGAAATCTCTCTATAAGTAAAAGGTTTTCCAAAGATGTAATTATTGAACTTTATAAATATTTTAAAACCACATCTCAATTCTAGAAATATACTGGATTAATAGCAGCCTTTTAATTCTGACATCCACTGTAATACATGAAAATGAAAAATCTCATCCCAAAGTCTTGAGTACCAAGTTAAGGATTGATAAATGCCCTATAAAGGCTGAGTTTGGCACTTCTTTTCATAAATGGACACCTTAGAAATTTTAACAATATAATCATAGCTAATTCTAGCCATTGATACATTCTTAGGCTGAGATCATTAAGAATAATTATACCCGTGTGTTTAATACAAAATAATAGTAGACTATCTTTTAGAACCTATAAAAGACAATCTAGAAGGTTGGAAAAACTCAATGTTTGAAAATGGGATGGAACGTCCGAAGGAGATTTGATATAAAATGTATCGGTTTGGATGAACCACATTTGAAAAGGATCAGCAGAGCAGATTGATTGGTATGGCAACCTTCTTATACACTGACAGCAGATGGTGCTGATCTACAGACCATTTCCCTTGTGCCCTAACAGGGCTATTAGAGTATGTGGTTTGCAGATAACCTGAACTTGTTTCATACCTGCTGAATCATGGTAAAAGAGGGGAATGTGCAAAGGTCTGGATTTTTCCTGTATGTAACAGGGTTTATATCTTCTATGCCAAGGGATCCAGAGCAAAAGAACATAATACTTTTATCATTTTTTGCCAAAAGCATCCGGTCCTGCAAAGTAGTCACCCAGCCAAGTACTGACTAGATGAAATGTTACTGAACCGGATGAGAAGAAATGTTTTCAAAGTGGTAGAATTATTGACTGATGAATCTGAAAATGCTAACAATGTATGGGTGACCCCACTATTTCCAAATTTCTAGGCTTACTGAAAAATGTAGCGACCATTCTCTTGGAAGCTCTAGACACTTTTCGCTTAGCCAAACTTTTTATTTGCACTAACAATTTTAATATGATCCTGCAACATACTTCCCAGAGAGGTACCGTGTGACCTATGCACTCCTCACAATATTTCTAAAAAAAATTGTACTCTCACAATACACAGAAGAATATGGAACAAGATCACCTAAAAACAATTCCAATGTATAGCAGTGCATAGGATTGCCAAGAAATCCAGAGCATCAGACTGGCTTGTGTTTCAGTGACCGACTGAGCAACTGCTTTATCAATTAGGCAGTACTGTATTTATATCTATAAAAATCACAAAATTGTGAAATAATTGCACCTCAGAGACTGTTCCACTATTGAAGCAAATGCCTGTTCTCTTCCATTATCATGAATCCCAAACAGACCAATACATCTTAGTTAACCCATTTTGAAACAGAATTATTATATAAAGGACAAATAATAAGAAATAGGAAAAAATTCTGAGGATCTGCCAATTTCTTCAAATGGCGTATTCATTTGGTTTCACATGTGGTCTAGTGACGATGTATGTTGTAAAACACCACTACTGTCTGTCCCACCACTATTGGTTTGTGGTCGTGCTGTATACTATCAATGGATAACAAATATCTTAAACTAATTATATGGACGTAACTTCATTTAGGTAACTGGCAGTGGCAGCTTGTAGCTAAAATTTCTGGAGGTGCTGCTCCAGAAAACTTTAGGCCTTTGTTTTAATATTATGTAAAAGGAAACAAACAGGAATAAGAAAATTTTTTCAGAAACTTGTTAGAATTGTAAAAGAACAAAATATTTTTTTTTTTTACTTACTATAACCTAAATTGTTACAGCTTAAACTTCATCCATTCATTTAAAAATGAAATCCATACTTGTTATCATTTTCACAAAAATATCAATAATTTTCTCCATGGTACATGGTTTTCAAGCACAAGACACGCAGAGTAAAATATAAACACTACCTTCCACCAGCACACCAAGGTTGGCACTGAGGAAGTGATAGTGCTCTCTCTCCCTTGCAGTCTTGCACACAGCTTCCTATATGTGCATACACACAACAGCCAAACGCAACACCGTTCGAGGATCGTTCACAGTTCCATACAAAGATTTTTTTATTTTTTTTTTATATAAACTGAGGGATGGCTACTGACATTAAGCTTAAAGATTATATATTGTACACATATGAAGAAAGGATTAAAGAAAAAATAATGCTATTGCTAATGTCAAGTGAAAATAGGGGGTGTTGCAGATCAACCCAGGTCTATATGCAATTCACCACTGGTAACTGGTAACTTATTTCAAGTTAATACTGTATCTTCAAACTAATCATATGTATATTTTAATATGACATCTGTCAAAAGAATGAAAGGAATTTCATAAAGGTATGTTATAATAATCTGTAAGTTCATTGTCGATGGGTAGCAAGGCAGGAAACAGATCATAGTCCAAGACTAGAATGTTAATGTTCCATCTAACAGAATAAAATGCTTTAGCTCTCAACAAGTACAGTACTTGAATTACCAGCCTTACTCTAAATTTTGGATAATTTACATATTTTACCCAAAATTAACTGTATACCATAAGTAGCTTATTTGGATATTATTAGATTGTATATCTCTAACCAATTCAAAATAATTATTTTCATAACTTAATTTTACAATTTTACCAAACTGCTTTTTGATTGACTACTCACCACGTATGGAAAATAATTAGTATAAGATGAAGAGATTCATTCAAGCAAGTGAGGTATTAATCTGTACATTTATCACATTAGAGAAAAGCATGAGAGGAGTTAGTGATTAGTCTTGTAAATGAATGATGCACACAACCATTCAAACAAAATGCAGTTGAACAAAGTTAGTGAATCTTTAAACAAAAAGAAAGCATTTACCCCAAGGGAAATTTGATTGACTACTTATTACCTATGGAAACTGATGAGAAACCAATGTATACAAGATGAAGAGATTCATTCAAGCAAGCAAAGTACTAACCTCTTCATTTACCCCATAAGAGAAAAGCATGAGATAAGTTAGTGGTCGATCTTGTAAGCGAATGATGGCCTCAACCATTCAAACAATTGAATAGAGTTAGTGAATCTTTATACAAAAAGAAAGCATTTCGCCAAAGAGCATCATACAATTTACCATGCCAACCACAATACAATAATAATTGTAAAAAACTTTTATTTTATGATAGGGCTAATTGAAATATTTATATTACCATCTCAGCGTAGAAGGGGTGAGCACTTGTTTTATTGAGATTAGAAATATATAGATCCAGGCTACTACTGTATCTCATTCGTCTGTCCCGCAAGTTCTAGGTGTTTAGAAAAGTAGCTAAAATTTGGAAGTGTTATGGTTTTACAACAGAAGGACAAAAGTAAAAAAAAAGAATTTGAACTCTTACTGATGTATTAGGACCAATGGTTACCGCTTGATGAGTTAGGCTAGGAATTTAAATAAAACAGGCTAGGCCTGAAATATTCTTAATGCAAAATGGATTTTGACATAAGAAAAATCTATTTTTGGGTGAGATAGCCATGTTGTCCTGATGGAAGTTCCCCATTGGCAGCTTCTACCTGGGCTATTTCTGCTAGAGATATACCAGAGAAATTTTACCTTAAGGGTATCAACAGAGTTGTGACCTCTGGAGTGAATATCCCAAGAGATATTGTGTATAAATCAGAGACGTGTTAATGACAAGCCATGGCTATCCTTCCCCGAATAGAGTTAACCTTGTCTAGAAGGATAAGGGTAGAGGGAAGGGCATAGGCAAGTGAGCCGTTACAACTCCCGATCTCAATGTGCTACAACTAACGTTTTCTGTTGAACCAATCCAGGAGCAGCCATGTCCCACACTGAGAATTGGGAGGGGATGGAAAGTAACGGGCAGACCATCAGGACTACATGGCTGTCTCGCCCAAAAATAGATTTTTCCCATGTCAAAATCCGTTTTTTTTATCTCGATCCATGTCGTCCTGATGGAAGTGTACCAGAGAATTACCATTCTCAGTTGTGGCTAGAAGAGTTTTAACCCTGTAATTTCATAGATATAAGCATACAGTACTTCCAACAACATTGGTACTATGGTAACAAATGTGAGAGTAAGCGAGAAGTTTGTGCAATGGTAGGAACAAAGTAAATCAATAGCACAGTCCCACTCACTGTGAAGAACTTTGTGTCCAGTAGAGGAAAAGACCAAAGTCAATAAAAGGAGGGTTAAAGAAATTTTGATATACTACATTTATTTCATATAGACAGCAGGTCCAAAGAAAGGAAACGCAAAAAAGAATAGTCATCTTTTAATGTTTCCGAAAATACATACTGTACATGTAGTAATAAGAATACAACAAGATATACTATATATATATATATATATATATATATATATATATATATATATATATATATATATATATATATATATATATATATATATATGTATATATATATATATATATATATATATATATATATATATATATATATATATATATATATATATATATATATATGAAACCGAATAGTAAAACAGTAATACTCTTGACATAACAAGAAAATATCACCTGTAACTCGTTACAACATTAAAAGGGCATATGGAACAAAAGATCATAATCCCCTTGCACAATGTAGATTGAGAAGTCCTAATTACATAGTCTAAATGAGTCCGTGCACAACACTTAAGAAGCTGGTTTAATTACGCTACCAGCGGCCACCACGAAGTGTTTAATCTCTTCCAACTGACGTAGGTAATGTTTGAAGAATACTCTTTGAAGATTTCCATCCTGTGTAAACCTGTAAGCTAGCAAAGGACATAGATTGGAAAAAATTTAAGGAAGAGGCAACTTTTCTTGGGTCATAACTCGCTGAAATACTTTCCGGGTCGGTCCTTCTGATGAAGTAGGTGAGTTTGGACCTTAGTTGTTTCAGAGAAAGGTTAGATCCTGTTGACTCCCCTTTAAAAAGTGGATTGTCTTTAAAGGCTTGGCTCTTAGATAGGTAGGCTTTAAAGCTCTCCACGGGGCACTGAGTAGGGTCCTCCTGTAGTGGAACAATTTTCCAGAGCCACAGCATTTCGTGGGAAGTTCGTTTTTCGCCAAGAATGCAGGATCTGGATAACTGTTTACCTATCCCGAATACAAGAATTCAATGTGGCCATCATCCCTTGAAAGGGCCACAATCTCACTGACTCTTGCGCCAGAAGCCATAACGCAAAAAGATAGACTTTTGAGTAAGATCCTTCAGAGAGGCAGAGGCATTATCTATCGAAGAGGCAAAGTGCAAGATTTATCCAACGACCATGAAATAGCCTTGGGAGGAGCATTAGGTTTCAGTTTAGCACAAACCTTCAGGATCTTATTGAATAGCTCGCTATTGAGTTCAATATCAAAAGCATAGGCGATCGGTCTAGTTAGTGCAATAGTTGTAGAGGCTAGACCTTGATCGTGTAGTGAAATAAAGAAAGAAATACAGAAGTCCATAGAAATAGAAGAGGGCTGATGATTTCACGAACACAACCCATTTTTTCCAGGAAGACAAATATTGTCGTTTTGTGGTGCTGGACTTGTACTTTTCTATGAAGTCAATTCTTACCCTTGCAACTCCGAATTTTCTTTAAGCAGCGAGGGCGAGAAAGTCATTAGCTGAAGGGTTTTCGTTATCCAAAAGGAAGCGACGACAGTTGTCTGTTGAACAACCCGGGACAGCGCTGGAGATGGTAGAGGGATCTGTAGGGGTTTGAGTTAAAAAACAAGAGGGTACAATTTGCTCTTAGGCCACTTGGGAGCCACCAGAGGTGCTGTTCCCTTTAAAGTCTGCATTTTGTTAAGTACTTTCAGTAGGACGTTGAATGGAGGAAATAGGTAGATATGAGACCACTGGTTCCAATCCAGAGACATCACATCCATTCTTGTTGCTTCCGGGTCCAAGTTTGGTGCTACATGTTCGGGAAGTTTTTTGTTGAAGCTCGTTGCAAAGAGGTCGATTTGCAGTTCCGGGAATGGCTCCAGAATGAAACAGAAGGATTTTACATCCAGAGACCACTCTTTTTCCTGAGGCTTGGATCTCGAGAGGCCATCCGCCGTCACATTACGAACCCCTTCGAGGTGAACTGCTGAAAGATTCCATTTCCCTTTTTTTTTTTTTTTTGCTAAAGAGAGAATTGATAGGATTAAATGGTTGATCTGAGGAGCCCTGGAGCCCTGTCTCTTAACACAGTGCACTGTTGTGTTTTTGTCGATGACCAATTTGACGTGTGATTTCGTCTTTGGACATAGTCTCTTCAGTCATAAACACTGCCATAGCCTCCAGAACATTGATGTGACACTTCTGAAATACAATCCACCACTGACCCTGCACTTTCTTGGAAGAGGAGTGTCCCCCCCAACCTTGTTCCGAGGCGTCCGTGTGACTAGTTACGGAAGGAGAAGGGTATTGAAGAGGGACGTCGTTCGATAGACTCTTGGCAGTGGACCACGGCTTAAGCTGCTTCCACAGTAAGGCCTAAGCTGCTTCCACAGTAAGGCAGGGGTTTTATGGCAAAGATCTCTCCAAGAATTGGATGCCTTTCTTCTCCGGATTCTGTTGGCATCTTTGAGCTTTGCTCTCAGGATTGGGTCCGTCACGGCAGCGAACTGTAACGACCCCAAGACCCTTTCTGGTTGTTGTCTGGTGAGTACTTTTGAACGAAGTAGGCACCCGACCGAGTTTGCAATTTCCTTTCTCCTACCTTGTGGTAGAGAGAGGGTGTGTGACTCTAGGTTCCAGTGAAGTCCTAGCCACTGGAATTTCCGAGCTGGAGATAGCCTGGACTTCTCAAGGTTGATTTGGAAGCCGAGAAATTGTAGGAAGTTCATGACCTCTGGGCTGTTTAAAGACATTCTGACTTCGTTGCAGCTCAGACTGACCAGTCGGCCAGGTACACCATCACCTGAAGGCCTCTGTTCCGAAGTTATTTGACAATGGCCTCGACTAGTTTCGTGAAAATCCTTGGAGCTATACTGAGCCTGAAGGGCATAGCTTTGAATACGTAGGCCTTTCTTGCCAGTCTGAAACCAAGGTATGGGGAGAAGCGCCGACCTATCGGAAGATGTCAATAGGCGTCTGTAAGATCTATGGAGATGGTGTAGATCCCTGGGGTGGTAGGATCTGTATTTGAGAGATAGTCAGCATTTGAAACTTGTCGTTCAGAATGAATTTGTTTTTTGAGGACAAGTCCAGAATAGTTCGAAGAGTGTTCAAGTCTTTCTTGGGCATGCAGAATAGCCGCCCTTGAAAGTTCATGGATTTTGTGCAACGGATGACTCCCTTCCAGAAAAGGTCCTGAATGTCATCCTCCAAAAAGGGGGTTGTGGGTTGAAAGAACCTCTTGAACTGGGGTGGTTTCTGTGTCCATTTCCAGCCTAGCCCTTTTAAGACTATGCTGTGAGCCCAGGTATCGAACTCTCATTGATCCCTGAACAGGTGAAGTCGTCCCCCTACCGGAAACTCCTCGTTGTTGCGAAGGACTTGCAACTTTAGACGTCTTGTCTCTACTTCCTTGGCCTCTAATTCAACCGTCTCTTCCAGGCCTTCCTCTGTTACCGGAGCCCTTCTTATGAGCTTTGGCCAGGTGAAACATGGTGGTAGCTCTCTCGTACACCAGGTTGAAGGCTGGAGACGTACTGCTGGGGGACTGTGTACACAGTCTGAGGAACGGCGGCAACTGAGGCTGTCGCGACAGAAAAGGGTTTCCTTCCTTTGAAGTGACTTCTGGGCTTCTTGCCCTTGGGTTGAGGTCTTTCATTGGGGGTAAATTTCCGTCAAGAGAAAATAACCCCCTGTTCTCATTAAGGCTCTTATTATCTTGAGCTGCTTTGTCCATGACTTCTTTAACCAGCTTCTCAGGGAAGAGATCCTTCCCTCAGATGTTGAAGTTGATCAGTTTTCTGGGTTCATGTCTGATCGTAGCAGCGGCAAGGATATGTTCTCTACTTGCTCATCTAGCTAGGACGAAAGCATGTGATCCCCATGAACATGAGTAGGTGAGTCTTAGCCAAGACAGGGAAGAGATCAGATTTGGAATAGTTTCCAATAAGCATCTCTAGATAAGATTTGAAGGATAAAGACTCAGAAACTCTCCCTTTAGCTCCCAGTTTTCCCTTCAATAGAGATTCGGGAATCCTAGGAAGTTTCTCATTAAACTGTTTACCTCTGACGTCTTTTATCTAGTTTTCCAACAGTGAATGTATCTTGGATATCCTCCCAGTTGTTCGACTCGCAAGGATGGGCTAGAGAGACAGGTTTACATTCCTCTAGCACTTGAAAGGGTCTGTTCTCCCTTACTGCTTTCAATACGGCCTCTAAGCTTTTAGACGTTAAGGGGAAGACAGTATCTTTGGGGGCCACAAAAGTGGCCTGTTTCATGCCAAAGACAGAAAGTTGGGTATTAGGGAATTCAGCTGTCTTCAACTCCCTAACCAAATGGGATTGAGCCTTGCTATGGTCCAAACTGATCGCTTCCTTAGGGACTGTATCATCCCTAATGGACACTTCCGAATTAAGCGTTATGTAAGAGGAAGGATAGCTATCGATTGATGGAAAGAATTCCAAGTCCGAAACTGGCTTGGAACCCAAACTGTCCCCAATATGAAGGAACCCTTCTGTTAAGGCCATATTCTCAGCATAGCGCCAAGGGTTCTTAACTGTCCATTCTGGTAGGCTCGAAGCTGGGGGAGCCTTAGAAGCAGGTACCTATTGTAAAGCTTCTATCCTCGCTGTTAGATCTGCTTGAGAACGTTCATATTTGGCGGTTAAGTTTTCCATGAAAGCTTTCATAGATGCCATTAGTTTTAAATTACTGGGTAGCAAAGGTTTGTCTGATATCAGAACCAGGGTGGTGGTGGAAGCAGGGTCTTGGGTAGAAAGTAAAGAGGCATTGGGAGCTGCACTCACCTGATGTACATCCAATGACTCTTCCGAGGTTTCTGTGGTCAGCAGTATCCTCTCCTTTTTTGATGAAACAGAAGAAGTAGTAGACATGTTGTCCATGTCCAGCCTCATGACTTGCAGAGGGTCTCGAACTTTATCATCTGCTTGTACCGGCGCGAGTTGGACCGTCGGTAACTGGTGACCAAAAACAGAGGACACCGCAGCCTTGGGAAAGAGGAGGTCCTTCAGTTCCAGAGAAGGAAGATAAGGGGTGCCTTGTTGAGAGCTCTTTTGGAAGCCTCTTACCCAGTGTTGGAGTGTCTTCTGACTTCGATCTTGAACATCCAAGGAGATGTCAGTGGCATAGAAGTCAGTTTGAAGGAGATCCATGCAAACCTTGCAGTCGGTAAGGTCCCTGATTGCAGTGGATCCCTTGGAAACATGGCAACTTGCATGTTTTCGGCAGGTCTTGTGGCCACAGAGTAACTTGATCTGCCTGGTACAGGTGACTGTAGAACACGCCATGTCATCAGCGGCCTGTAAAGATAAGAAATTTTAATGAGTATGTATTATAAAGTATTATTTTCCATTTATTTTTGCATTATGCTCCAATAATTACTTAATTTACAAGTATTAACAATTAGTTTAGGTATAATGAATGGTATATTATGCGCACATATGAATAACAAGGTGTATCATTTATATCATTTCTTAACTTATTCCAAATATCTTTAAAATTAATATTATCTCTCTCTCTCTCTCTCTCTCTCTCTCTCTCTCTCTCTCTCTCTCTCTCTCTCTCTCTCTCTCTCTCTCTCTCTCTCTCTCTCTCTCTCTCTCATAGTTTGATTTTTAATTCACTATTAAATCTTTATATTTCTTTAGACATTATTAGAAAATCTTTGTATTATTACTCGATGTTTCAATCATGGGAATACCAATATTACTCGGTAACATATTGAAAGTAAATCAATTGATTTGTCACTCACCTTCTGCCAGAAATATGACTCCATCAGACTTTTTTTTTCTTAAATTTGCAATAAGTAGTACTATTCGCATAACAACTGACACAGACCACTGAAACACTCCATATCGTTACTCGATGTTTGGATGATGGGAATAATAGATTACAGTGATACCTCTACATACGATCTTAATTCGTTCCAGAAACTGCTTCGTATGTTAAAACGATCGTATGTTGGAGCAAATATTCCCATAAGAATACACGGTAATTTGTTTAATTCGTTCCTCAGCCTAAAAACCCATAATAACTCCTTAATAAATGGCTACACATAATTACACATAACATTAATACAATACAGTATAATAATTATCTAAAAAAAGAATAATAATAAAGAAATAATAAATCAAAAAGGGGTTTTTATGTAACACTTTACCTTAGCGACAGGCCAGCGCAGGTGTAGGGACTGCTACACAGGAGGAGATGGAAGATCAGCGAGGAGGTAGGGACGGCGACTTTGTACGATAACGTGTACGATAACTTACACTAACTTACACTACGTGAACTTTAACTTAACTTAGCTTATTTTTTTGTTTTCATTTTTATCATTTTATATTTTTTTATATTTTTTTTCTTTTATTATTTTTAATTTTCATCACTTTCACTCGATTCGGTCTTCTTTTTCTTTGCTTCACTTTCTTTCTTTTCATCATGATCACTAGACCATTTTAGGGAATTTTTAAAGAAACTCGAGTGTAAGTTGATTGGTACGGCTTTTGAGGATTTTTCTAAAATGAGCTAAACAAACATCATCGAACTGCGCAAATACACGGCAAACCTGAAGTTTCTGTGGGTGATGCTTGTCGATGAAATCAACCACGTGTTGATGATATGCCAACATCTGTTTTATTTCCGCTGTACCTAAGATTTGGCCTACCTCCTCGGTCTCCTCCGACTCACTCAACTGCGCTTGGAACTCATCATGCTGCATGGCTTGCAGCTCCTTGAGTTCCTTGGTGGTGAGTTCTTCATGATGCTCTTCGACGAGTTCGGTGATGTCATCTTCATCCACCTCCAGACCCATGAACTTGCCAAGGGATACAATCTCTTCGACGTCTTCCTCGGCGGCAAGCACAGGTTCATTCTCAGGGCCAAAACCTTCGAAATCTCTGGGAGCAACAGCATCAGGCTAAAGCTTCTTCCAAGCTGAATTCAGGGTCCGACGAATTACTCCCTCCCAAGCCTGATCTATGATCTTTAAGCAGTGCATGATATTAAAGTGGCTCCTCCAAAATTCACGCAAAGTTAAGTTGTTGCTTTGCGTGACATTAAAGCACTGTTTAAATAAGTGCTTGGTGTAGAGCTTCTTAAAATTAGAGGTGACTTGCTGGTCCATGGGCTGGAGGATAGGGGTGGTATTCGGTGGAAGATACAACACTTTGATGAATTTGTATTCGTCGATGATATCATCTTTGAGTCCGGGGGGGGTGAGCGGGTGCATTGTCCAAACAAAGCAAGCACTTCAAAGGCAAATTCCTCTCATGAAGGTACTTCTTGACAGCAGGGCTGAAAACTACGTTTACCCATTCCACAAAGATATGCCTAGTAACCCAAGTCTTACAATTAGAATGCCATAGAACATGTAGCAGGTCTTTATTAATTCTATGTGCTATAAGTGCCTTAGGGTTTTCGGAATGGTAAACTAATAAAGGCTTAATTTTGCAGTCCCCGCTGGCGTTGGCACAAAGCGCAAGAGTCAACCGATCCTTCATTGGCTTATGTCCAGGCATTTTCTTCTCTTCGGCGGTAATGTACGTTCGACTAGGCATCTTTTACCAAAACAGACCGGTTTCATCACAGTTGAACACCTGCTGCTCTAGGTAGCCTTCCTCCACCACGATGCTTTCGAACTTTTTAACAAAGTCTTTAGCAGCCTTGGTGTCCGAACTCGAAGCTTCTCCATGCCGAACAACTGAATGAATCCCGGTCCATTTCCTAAATTTCTCGAACCAACCTCGAGACACCTTGAATTCGTCCGTCGTAGGATCGGCTGAACTCTCCCCCGCGTCACCCCAGAGTCCGCCGCCTTCAAATCACTGTAGATAGCGCTGGCCTTCTCACAAATGATCGTTTCAGTGATCGAATTGCCAACAATCTCCTTGTCCTTGATCCATATTAACAAAAGGCGTTCCATCTCTTCAAGTGTAGGGCTACGACGTTTGGAAATAATCGTGATCCCCTTCGAAGGTTTCACTGCTTTAATGGCTGCCTTCTGTTTTATGATCGTCGAGATCGTAGACATATTCCGGCCATATTGTTTAGCCAGATCGCTAACACGTACTCCTTGCTCATGCTTTTCTATTAATTCTTGCTTTAGTTCTAATGAAAGCATTGACTTCTTCCTTTTCTCACCACTACTACTACTTCCTGAACCAAAACTAAGCTTTTTAGGACCCATGATTACGAAACACAGAAAACAACACGTGAAAAAGGAAGATAAAAAACACTGTTAATATCTGAGCGTATAGAGAACAACCACACGATGCGCACGAGATGAGAGGACTGATCAAGGTGACGCTCGTTTGGCGTCCCTCCGATGTGCTGCCGTCTAGCGGCGTCAACAACAAACCACGGTTGACGCTTTCGAGAAAATTCCACGTGTACGCGTATTGTTTACTTCGTATGTTGGAGCAACACTTCGGGTGTCGAGACAGAAATTTGGTCGAATTTTACTTTGGATGTTGGAAAATTCGTATGTTAGGACATTCGTATGTAGAGGTTCCACTGTACTCAGTAAC
>NC_090730.1:66107196-66272196 GCF_036898095.1 Palaemon carinicauda | reverse complement strand
TTATTGTCACTTTACCTTAGAGACAGGCCAACGCAGGTGTAGGATTTGCTACGCCAGGAGGAGACGAACGATCGGCGAGAAGGTAGACATGGTGTTAACATCTTTAAATAAATACTCTCTCTCTCTCACTCTCTCTCTCTCTCTCTCTCTCTCTCTCTCTCTCTCTCTCTCTCTCTCTCTCTCTCTCTCTCTCTCTTGTTCTTCTTCACTGTTAGTGTTAGAGACGTCTATTAATTTTTTCTGAGAGAGAGAGATTAAACAAAAATGTGTTGTGTACTTACGATTTTCAACAGCGTCAACGAGTTGAAAGACAATTAAATGTAACTGAAAAAAACAATATCTGCGAATCTGAATTCATTTATTAACTAAAACAAATATTGATACAAACACACTCGTGTGCGTATGCGCAAACACACACACACACACACACACAGGAGGAGACACGATCGGCGAGGAGGTAGAGATGGTGACTGCGATAACGTTTCGTAACTTACACTACGGAAACTTTAATGTAACTTAGCTTATTTATTTTTTTTTATTTTTATATTTCAAATTTTTTACATTTTTTTCCGTTTGATTTTTAATTTTCATTACTTTCAGTGACGAGTTACGGTACGTTATCGCAGTCACCATCTCTAAAGGTTAAAGGTGTCTGGTTTCAGTTCCAGTTCCATCAGAATAGATGCTCACCAGAACGTCAGCCGGGCAAGCCCAACCCCCTACTGTGGTGCCCTACCACAGCAGTAGCCTCCCCAGTAAACAGCTTAAACTCACGGCCCTGGGCGGGGATCGATCTCTTGCCACGCGAATGCGTGGCAAACACGTTACCACTGTACTCCCCGACCGTCTGTCTCTTACTGTGTAGCAATTCTTCACCTGTGTGTATGTGTTTGTGCATACGCACATGAGTGTGTTTGTATCAATATTTGTTTTAGTTAATAAGGGAATTCAGATTAGCTGTTATTACTTTCTTAGTTATATTTAATTGTTTTTCAACTTGTTGACGCTGTTAAAAATCATATGTACTCTAAACACATTTTTGTTTAATCTCTCTCTCTCTCTCTCTCGGAAAAAAAAAAATAATAGACGTCTCTAACACTATAACAGCGAAGAAGAACGAGAGAGAGAGAGAGAGAGAGAGAGAGAGAGAGAGAGAGAGAGATTTTATTGAAAGAACATGTTAATGCTATGTTTAGAGAGAAACAGAAAAAGAGAGAAGACTTTTTTTAAAAGAGCTTGTTAATGCTATCTTGGTTTTCTTTGCTTCACTTTTTTCTTTCTTTCTGTTCATCACGCTGGCCCTTCTCACAAATGATCGTTGCCAACAATCTCTTTGTCCTTTATCCCTATCAACAAAAGGCGTTCCATCTCTTCCAGGGTATTGTTACGATGTCTTGTAATAATGGTGATCCCCTTCGATGGTTTATCTGCTTTAATGGCTCCCTTCTGCTTGATGATTGTCGAGATCATAGGCCTATTCCGGCCATATTGTTTAGCCATATCACTCACATGCACACTGCTCTCATGTTTTTCTATAATTTCTTGCTTCAATTCTAATGAAAGAATTGCCTTCTTCCTTTTTTCACCACTACCTGTACTGAAACTTAGCTTCTTAGGCACCATGATTATAGGTAAAATGAAAAAGGAAATGTGAGAAAAGGAAGAAAATAAACACTGTTAATTGCAGACCAAACAGAGGACAACCACACGATACACACAAGAACAGAGAACAGAGCACTCGACGCTCAATGGCGTCCCTCTTACATGCTGCCATCTACCGGCGTAAACAAGATCTACATCAGATGTTGGAGCATCACTTCGGGTGTCGAGACAGAAATTTGGTTCAATTTTACTTCGGATGTTGGAAAATTTGTATGTTAGGACAATCGTATGTAGAGGTTCCACTTTTTTGTTTAGCACTTTTGTAAGCAATGGGTCTTGAGATTTAGATCCTCAAACAGTTGACCTCAAGCTTCGCATAATTATTTAACTTAATTAAAGCATTTTTATCCTATTTTTTTAATTATAAAGATCTTCAACTAAGCATTGGTTGTGTCATCAGTTCTGATGCCCCTAACAGCTGCAAGGCTTCCCACAACTTTCTAACTTCTCTTATTCTGTCTTGTTCAAGTTGTCTTCCCACATTTGAGAACAGATTCGTTAGGTCATGCATAGGAGATCACAGAGATGAGAGTTGATCGTACGGTTAAGCACCCTTAGAAAATAAATAGGTAACGGACTGAAATCTACCTCTAGTAAACCTTCTACCTATGTAAGATTAAACCCTTGAAGATATGGGCTAGTAGAGGGCAGAGGACATTGGAGGAGCTCCACTCCAAAAAGGGTGTAATTGGGTAAGCGTACACTTTGTACCTTAAAATTCCCTGTGCTAATACAAACTATGTAGATAAAGATCTTAGATTCCTGAGGGGAAATAGACTAGTTTAGCAGAGTGATATATTTTATTTAAGAGTTCAATACGCAAATTTATTCCTTTGGTTACTCCACAAAACCTCTACGGTACTTTTTCAAATTTGATATCAGTCAAGACTTAAGTTAGGATTCTTGAGTTATTGGTATGCTTTTTTTATACTATCACTACACTACCAATCATTCTAGTGTGATTTGGGTTTTGTAGAGTCCAAATATTGATAGTATTTCATGTAGTATATTATAGACGGTAAACACCAACATAAACATCATAAATATTTTCAGTGAAATTCTCATGTAGGTTGCTACGTATTGTAAATCTTTAGTTAAACAGAGTTGTCTTGACCGTTCCATTTTCCAACAACACGTGAATCGCTTGGCAAATTGGCTCTCGGTGTTGAGGCTGGTTACTTAGCTAACCTTGATCATTAATTAGAATATGAAACAAGACTATGTCAAAGGAGTCGGACAGCTAACTGAGCATTGACTAAAGGATGTAGATAAGAAATGGAAAGCCATCAAAGGATTACTAGATAGAATCTTTAGAATGCATACAGTTCCCTTTGCAAGGCCAATTATAGTCAATATTGCTTGAAAGTTATTGGGTCTTTTGACTGACCAGACAGTGATACATTGGATCCCTCTCGGTGGTTACGGCTCACTTTTTCTTTGCCTACACATACACTGAATTGTCTGGCTTATTCCTTACACATTTTTGTCTTTCCTCATACACCTGACAACACTTAGATTACCAAACAATTCTTCTTCGCTCAAGGGGTTAATTACTGTACTTTACTTGTTCAGTGGTTAATTTCCTCTTGGTAAAGGTAGAGACTCTTTAGGTGTGGTAAGCAGCTCTTCTAGGAGGATACTCCAAAATCAAACCATTGTTCTCTAGTCTTCGGTAGTGCCATAGCCTCTGTACCATGGTCTTGCACTGTCTTGGGTTAGAGTTCTCGTGTTTGAGGGTACACTCTGGCACACTATTCTATCTTATTTTTATTTCTTCATGTTTTTTCTAAAAGGTGTGCTGGTCAGGCTTAATATAAGGGCCATGGATGCCTGATATTTATCAAGAGGTTGTCTTTTCCTTATCTGTTTCTTTTTCTTTTCAAAACCATCCTTACTGTCCTCCCCTCAGTTAAAGTGGCTATCCTGGAGGATATTTAGCCTTTCACAGTGTATCGGCTCCTCCATGTTGACCAGTTTTCCAACTTTATTTTTTTTCTTTTTGATAGTCTATGGGTTTGATCAATCACTTTATTTAAATTTCTGTACATATCGTTTTTGTTATCAATCTTGTTAATTTAGTTTTTAAGTATGATGTATCCTTTTTAATACCAATAATTCTTATGCTGTCTGGAGGCATTGAGCAAAATCCAGGACCAGTGCATCATAGATTTTTTCAATGTCATCTGTATTGCAATATTCGTGGTATGCATGCAAATGCAGTATTCAAGACCTTACTGTTATGTCCAGATAGTATGATATTCAATTGTAATCAGAAACTTTGGTTTGTAATATGAGGCGCTCATCTGAGGTCCTTGTAACTGGTTTTAAGAAGCCAAAAATTTGAAACGGGATGCCATTCCTAGGGTCAGGGTAATGTTGGTGTATATTAGGAATGAGTACCCTGCGTATCATAAGTCATGCTATGAATGTGGATGTCATGAGATTCTGGTAATAAAAGTTTGTGGCAGGCATAACGATTTCTATTTGTGTTCGGTATACTAGAATCTAGACATGGATGATTCTATCTTTGATTGTCTTCTTACCATTATGACTAAGATACAAGAAGATGATAGAAAGGCCTCTTTTGTCTTTATTGGTGATTTTAATGCTCACCATAGGGAGGGGTTAAATTGTGTTTCTCCTGCCAATCGCCATGGCTTAAGAGCTTTAGACTGCTTTTGAATCAGGCTGTGAGCAAATCATAAGTGAAGCAACTCACAGGTCTGGTAACTGCTTGCACCTCATATACACCGACTCCCCTGGCGTTATAACAAGTCAGGTTGATTCTCAATATTGGACATCTGATCATGCCTTGATTTCATTAGTAGTGAAGAGTGAGCAGCCTGTCTCTGATGTATCATACTCATGTGAGATTTATATGATATCTCAATGACTGGAATGGAATTGTGAGTGATCTTTTGGGCTTGAATTAGTCTCAATTGTATAGTAGTGTTGATCTAGTTGTCCCTTTGGATGAGAATCTAGTCAACATAATTGTGTGCTAAGGTACTGAGTGAAAGACAAACCATGGTTCAATGGTGATTGTAGACGTGCTTACTTGGAGAAGCAGGAGGCCTATCATCTTTAGAATGGCAACAGATCAGATAGGACTTGGAATAACTATAATCAGCTTAAAGCTTTTGCTGAGAGAAATTATGCTTCAACTGAAAAGGAATACAATTTAACCATAAAAGAAACCCCCTCTGGTACAACCCAAGAACATAAATGGTGGACTACCCTTAAATCTACACTCTTTGGTGTAGATGCAACAGTTCCTCCTTCACTTAAACCAGATGGCTCTGTCACTCACTGTCCAAAGGAAAAAGCAACCCTTTTGGCTGACGTGTTTGACAGTAAGCAGAGTAATAAGAAACTTAATCTTCCTCGTTCCTGTTTTCCTAAGGCTAAACTAAATAGTTTAGCTTTAGCTTTTCTATTTCGGGAAATTAAAGCTCTCTTAATGGACCTTGATGCCTAAGGAGGTGTAGACCCAAATGGTATTTTTCCTTTGTTTTTTTTATAAAGACTGCAGATTTCTTAGCTCTAAAGTTATCTGTTATTTTGTGTAAGTTAGCAAGAAGAGGAGCTTGTAGCACTTGTTGGAGAATTGGTAATGTTACTCCACTATGTAAATGTGTTTGTGGTAGCTCAAGTCCAACTGATTACCACCCAATTTCCATAACTCCCCAATAATCTAAATTTTTTCAGCGTCTTTTTGCAAAACTTCTTAATAGGTTTGCTGAAGAAATCCTCAGTTTTCTTGTTTACAATTGGGTTTTCGTAAAGGCCTTGGAGTATGTGATGCCCTTCTTACAATCTCCAGTGCTGTACAGAAATCCCTTGATTGTGGTCAGGAAGTTTGTATGATTGGCCTTGATTTTAGGGCTGCCTTTGACCGTGTTAATCAGGAGGCCCTTGTTTTCCAACTCAAACAGTTGGGAGTGGGTGTGTTGTATCATAGCATCATCATTGAATTTTTAAGTAATAGATCGCAAAGAGTTGTTGTTGATGGGTACCATAGTGAGTATAGGAATGTGCTAGAGGGTGTTCCTCAGGGTAGTGTTCTTGGCATCATTTTTCAAACTATATACATATGACATGTGGTTTGGCCTAGAAAACAACCTTGTTTCATATGCATATGATGCTACACCCTTTGCGTTTATTCCATCTCTAGAATGTAGATCTGGGGTTGCTGAATCCCTTAATAGATATCTAGCTAAAATTAGTGCAAGGTGCAAATCATGCAGCATGAAATTGAATCCTAAAAAAACTCAAAATATGATTGTAAGTAGGTCAAGGACAGTGGCTCTTCAACATCCAGATCTCAGCATTAATAATGTTTCTTTAATTCTGTATGACTAAATTTACTTTTGAGAAGCACATTAGGTCTGTGTCTTCTTCAGTTGCTCAAAAAATTGGTTTATTGAGAAAGTCTTGTAAGATTTTCGGTGATCACTCTATTCTGAAGAAGTGTTTGAACTCTTTCATTCTACCTTGTTTTGAGTATGGTTTTCCTGTCTGGTTTTCAGCTGCTGATTCTCATCTTAATTTGTTGGACAGGAACTTAGTTTATTAAATTTCTTATTCCTGATCTAGATATTAATGTCTAGTATCAGCGTTCAATTAGTTCGTTATGCATATTGCATAAGATTTTTCATAATTCTGATCATCCTTTACATTCAGATCTTCCTGGTCAGTTCCATCTTGTTTGTGATACTCTACTAGGTATGCAGTTAAATCTAATAGTCAAGCCTTCTCCATCATGAAGACCAGTACTACACAGTATTCTGGAAGTTTTATTCCAGCTGTAATCAAGGTGTGGAATGATTTTCCTCATTGGGTAGTTGGATAGGTAGAACTTCAAAATTTCAAACTTGCAGTAAATGTGTTTTATGTTGAACAGGCTGACATAAGTCTTTTTATAATTTATATATGAAATATCTGTTTTGCTGTTACTGTCTTTAGAAGATTTTCTTTTAATATTTCAATATTTATCATAGCGTTTATTTACTTCCTTATTTCCTTTCCTCACTGGGCTATTTTTCCCTGTGAGAGCCCTTGGGCTTATAGCATCCTGCTTTTCCAGCTAGAGTTGTAGCTGAGCTATTAATAATAATAATAATAATAATAATAATAATAATAATAATGATACTACTACTACTACTACTACTACTAATAATAATAATAATAATAATAATAATAATGATAATGTTTCATTGTCATACCATGACTCTTATGTCCATACAGTAACATCAATCTCACAAAACTGATATATGGCCTGATTTTTTTATGTATTTTCAGGCAGTTTGATTTCCATATTTTACCTAACCTAGTCATTGTTTGATTTGCTTTTTCCATCTTTCATTAAACTCAAATTCCAAAGACCCTGTATTAGAGATCATAGCTCCTAAATATTTAATTGATTCCACCTCATTAATCATTTCTCCTTTCAATGATATTTTATCTTCCATTGCACATTCCGTTCTCATCATCTCAGTCTTTCTTCTCTTTATCTTGAGTCCAACCTCATGTGGTATTTCATGCATTCTGGTAAACAAGCTTTGTAAGTCCTATGGCATTTTACTAATAAGGACAGAGTCATCAGCATACTCTAGGTTTGCTAGTTTCCTCATACGAATCCAGTTCAATCCTTCTCCAGCATCCCCAACTGTTCTATGCATTACAAAATCCACGAGGAGGATAAACAACATAAGTGGCAATACATTCCCTTGGAGTACTTCACTGTTCACTTGAAATTCATTTGATAGGACCCTATTAACATTAACTTTGTACTTGCTATGCTCATGAACAGACTTAATCAAATTTACTTATGTATGA
The DNA here is from genome assembly GCF_036898095.1 of Palaemon carinicauda. NCBI lineage: Eukaryota > Metazoa > Arthropoda > Malacostraca > Decapoda > Palaemonidae > Palaemon > Palaemon carinicauda. The sequence goes on along the minus strand of NC_090730.1, from coordinate 66,264,696 downwards.
GGAACTCCATAATAACGTAGGACTCTCCACATAATTGGCCGGAGCACAATATCAAGGGCTTTTTCATAGCCATCAAAAGTGGATTTCTACATTCTACATATTACTGTACAACATGTCTTAAAATGAAAATATGGTCAGTACAACTTCTACCTTTTCTAAATCCTGTTTGTTTATCTCTCAGTTTTTTTTTATCACTATTTCTCTCTAGTCTCTTTAGAATGAGCATACTATATATTTTCATCACAACTGGCATACAAATAAACTACATTATTTGGGCAGTGTGGAATCTTTCATTAAGGAGACTTGTATTCGGTTGAATATGAGTTTGAGCCCTGCTCGATCATAGGTCTAGTAGTATCTGGACCTTCATTGTCCTTGTGAGCTAGGGAATGGACCTTTAGGGAGCCTATAGGTCTACCTGCTGAGTCATAAGCAACAATTTCTCTGCCCTCCCTGATCCCAGTTTGATAGAAAGTAGGCTGGAGTACTTATCATTGCATATGGTCAGTCTAGGGTTTGTCCTGTCCCTTGACTCTGCCACTCTTGAGGAACCATTAAACATGTCTCATTGATCCTAGTCCCTTTTGGTCAAGAAGGGACTTTTCTGGCCTGGCACTGTCATTCCAACCACTGGAACATCAAGCAAACTGTGGTCTAGAAGAAAAATCACCAGCATCTGAGAATGACTCTGTAAAGCTTTAAAGACCAGACTTGGCTCTCATTAGGATAATCTCTTTCAAAGTAAGCTGGGGCATGTTCTAAAGGATGGATCTTTAATCATCCAATATAATTAAGAAAATTCTGCAAAATTTAAAAATTCTATATCAAAAGGAAGATCAAAGCCCCTACATTGAAAAGTTTTCAAATTAAGCCAAAAATCAATGCCATGCCACATTGCCTACAGTTTCCTACTAGGTCCCTTTCCTTTACAGCCAAAGAAGAAGTTGCCTTTACTGAATCCACTCGAGGTCAGAAGTTACCACCCTCACTGTTTTATTTTTTCCTGAGCCTGGTAAACCAAAGGTTCAGCCACTGCTGGGTGCTGGGACTGAGAGGAACCGGACAGAGCACATGAAAACGCCCAGTAATGACAGAGCCTTAGGCAGTATCACCATAAAGGGGGTGAATCAATACCACAACTATCTTAGTAATAACTGAAGTGTCCACAGGTGACACAGGCTGCCCAAATCCATGATGAACGATAGCCTGTCTAGTGGAAACTTGAGTTGAACTCGACCTAGTAACCTGACCAAACCCCGGAAGAGCTCCCAAAGGATGCCTCCCAGGGAAGACCAAAGTCTTCTCTGAGGGCTTCCAGTGTAAAGCAGCCTCCTCTTCAGGGTCTAAATTATCCTCCAACCCAAAATGTACTACTTGGAAGGGGCCTTGGTCCACCATGACCCCTCTACCCAAACTCCTTACTTCTGATCCCTGCTTTTCTTATTTGGTAAATACTCAGTGTAACCCGTGATCTTAGCTAATCCTTTCACCACACATTGAAGGGATATAAATGTCATTTTCTATTGAGCCTGCTGTTTGTTGATCCTTATCCTGTGCAGAATTAATCCACTGTAAACAGAAATGGCATTTTACAGCTTCCCAAGCCTTACCCCCAAGATGCACAATAGTTGCTGTTATGCAGTCAGTTAATTTTTTTTAGTATCTCCAAGCAGAGAGCCTACTCTTCCCATACTATTAATCAGGTTTATATTTAAGGAAAATAGGCTCAGAAAAAGCAAACTATCATGTTGACAGTTGCCCCTTCGATGTATGAAAGGGTAAGGGAACTAGGTCATATATATATATATATATATGTCGTCGTCGTCGGCGGCGCCCACTCGTGTCCGAGTATTGGGTTCTGTCGTTAGCCATCAGCCTCCTATCAGAAGAAGGGTGGAGGAAACGACAGAATGCCAGTAGCTGGGTATATTGTTTTGGGTGGTCGTGGCTTTGCAACGGCCACGCACACACACTTGGCCCACATCGTTTTCATCGCGGCTCAAGACATATGAGACAGGCGGCTTCTCCGATGTTGGTTGCATCGGGCTGCCGGGTTCTTGTTATGTCAAGGCCCGCTTTGTTGCCTGCCCGATAGGCATTACCCTCTTCCGCCGGCGCTGGGAAGCTCCGCCGTTGGGGTCTTGTTTGGTTTGGTTTGATTTTGGAGTTTTCCTTCTCATAGCCTTTGCCTATCTGAAATAAAGGAGAAGGCCTATAGGGGTCCAGTCTTGGTCTGGTCACTCAGAACTGGCCTTAGCGGTATGGTTAAGCCTGCCAGGGTGGATAAACTACCCTACCGCTATTGCCCAGCCCATCATTGAGACACTCAAGCCCCTCTACTGCAGCAAAGTGCTGGACCATCAGAGGGGATATATATATATATATATATATATATATATATATATATATATATATACATACATATATATATATACACATATACATACATATATATATACATTATATATATATATATGTATGTATATATATATATATATATATATATATATATATGTGTGTGTATGTATATATATATATATATATATATATATATATATATATATATATATATATATGTATATATATATAATATAATATAGAGGGGATTCTCCTCTTTCCTCATACACCTGACAATATTAAGATAACCAAAAAATTCTGCTTCACTAGGGATTAACTAGTTGACTGTAATTGTTCAATGGACACTTTCCACTTGGTAAGGGTAGGAGTGACTCTTTAGCTATGGTAAACAGCTCATCTAGGAGTAGGAAACTAAAATCAAACCATTGTCCTCTACAGTAGTCTTGGTTAATACCATAGCCTCTGTACCATGGTCTTTCACTGTTTTCTTGCTTTATGGTACACTCAGGCACATTGTTCTATTTTTTTCGTTATTTCCTTCCTTCACTGGGTTATTTTTCATTTTGTAGCCCTTTGGGCTTATAACATCTGACTATTCCAACTAGGTTGTAGCTTAGTTAGTAATAATAATAGTGATAATAATATTAGGGTGGCCTATGCCAAATACCTAAAGCTATGCTAGCCTAAACATCATTTAAAAAGTGTCAGCAACTTAGCTAGACTAAAAGAAAACCATATAGCTTCTGGACAGTTACTGTATCAAGCTAACAGGAAAGTTCGAGCTGAAACTCATATACCAGCAACTGTGATAAATACTTGGCTCTGTTAACTGAAAAAAAATTCAGTAACGATTAACCTTAGAAAACTGATAATTGAAATTAAATGGGAAGAGAAATTCATAAAAGTAGAAGAGGTAATTAGATACAAAACTTGATCACCTCCATTCTGTCAAGAAGGCAGAGTGAATGGCGGCATATGTCATACAAAGCCGATCGCATAATCAAACAAACCAAATCACTGAAAGTGATCTTTAGCATTAAATTGATCCCCCTAATATGTGAATGTTATGACTAAGAAAGATAAATAACCGCATCATAACTTTATTCCTGTTACTTAACAGTAGATGTTGACCTCCCACTTCAAGTGGAATTGAAAGTGTAGACAGCTCAGCGGTCAGCTGGAAGATGATGGCGCAAGTAGCATTGTCTCCAGGATTAGTATTGGTTCTAGAGATAACCTGTTATTAGTTGCTAGATAATGTTCAGCATTGGAGTTGCTGTGATGGGTTCAAGAGAGCCTATCCCTAGAGCAAGGGAGACATTATTTTTTTTTATTTAATTGTATGTCATGTTGGGTTCCTTTTTCTAGCCTTTTCCAGGAAAGTCCTTGGAGACCACACACCATATGTTCGAAAGTATTGTTCAGTTCAGTCACTGAATTGTTTGAGTTGTGGGGTGTTTGATCTATGATGTTGTACTGTACTCTGTGCTCTATATCAAGAGACAGATCATTATTTGGTTACTAATCTGGATCTATATGTTTTAAGAACCAAATGCTAGATGATATGAGTTTGTAGCATCCTATTTTTATATATGTCTGTGGTGATCTTTCATAGCTAGTCTTTCTCTTATGTAAATGCATTTATTCTTTGATTTTCATTTCACAGCTTTTGGAGTTCTACATTCAAGACTAGTGCTTCAAGTTTCAAGTTTTAATTGCCTTTCAGATTGTATACATAGTCAACCAGGTAGAGAGAAAATTCAGCAAAACTATATTTGAAGGCCTATTCATTTTTTTATAGATTCAAATGGTCGAGAATATGTATTTCATATTTTTGAGATGGTTATATGCATAAAATCTTTGTATAATTTTCAGAGAACCATCAGGGCCTGTTAAAAAGGAGGGTTCACAGGAATTAAGTACAATGCAAGAGGAGCTTGAAGAAAAGTTACAAGAACAAGACAAAGCTCATCAGAGAAGTCTCAATGAAATTATGCAGTCACAGTTAATTGCAGAAAAAAAACTGCAGGAAAAATACCACGAACTTGTAAGTGTAATAATACTTTTTATTTAGATTACTCTTAATTTATTCTAGGAGGTATTTTAACTTCCTGAAATTGATACTCTTGAATTTATAATATACTTCCATGTCACCTATTTAGGATCAGCTTAATAATTATAGAGAGATTTTAGATTAGTTATGGCCAATGGATATTTTCATATATTATTGATGTTTCTTACAAACTAATTTCAAATAGAAATATTTCCTTTATAACAGTATTATTATTTCTTTTAATCTCACTAGCAGTCATGCTGCTTCTTTTTCTAACCTGGTCAAATGTTGATGTCTATCCTAAAATATAAAAATTTCCAATTTTCTTTCACTAATAATTTTACCCCTCTCATGGAGTACAGTATTGATTTTATACATAGTGGTATATGACAATAAGAGTGCTTGAGTATCCTATCTCTTATCTTTTCAGTCTTTTTGTCATTCTGTTGCTAAGTGGTCGTGCAGTTCTACTTGTGAATCCAGATAGTGTTTATTGTGTTATTAGGGGTCATTTAGCTGCAGATTACTAGGGGGTGTCTTTTTCTGGATTAACAAAACATTCTTGTGCTGATTGCTCAAGGAGTTTATTATTGGGTGATAAAGATCTTCTCTTTGTATCCCATGTCATTGGAACTAGTGTTATTTAACAATGGTTTCCTTGAATGTAGGGAATGACCAGCAACTTCATGGCTTTGTTAAGTAAGCACTCATGAGCAACCACTTTATACCATCATTAATTATATGGTATATCGTATGTTTCCTGTGAATCCAGGTATGAAAATTTTGAATAAGCTTTTAAATTTTTAAAACATTTGGTTAGAGCTAAAAAAACAGTTGCCTCACATTTCTAATGGTAGTAGAAGTCAGCTTAGTTTAGGCTCAGCCACCAGCACATCTCAGATTTTTCTTGAATAGTGTTAACATAAACGCTAGTACTTCAGCAGCTGAAACAAGTCTTTTGCCTAGTACAGGGGAAAAGGTTACTGTTAGTAGTAAACAGAACAGAAACCCTAAAGTCTTGAATTTGTATGTTTTACTATAGAAGGATCCAGAATATGAGACTGATGTGGATGTGAAAGATATTGGCACGGATGCTGTACTGTACCATTGTTTCAGGCGTTATGAAAACATTGCCGAGATATATCCAAATGGGCTAATGCATATTCAAAGATATCTTGTAATGCATCTGTTGTCACTGAGTTTTCTAATATTTTCACAAAAAATTAGATAGATTTTTATCTCAGGTGAAAGGCAAGTACAATATGCTAATACTTCTTTCTGTCTGTTGTTAAAACCTTATCTCCTGTAGAGACAGTCATCAATTTATAAGACAAATCAATTGCCTAATTGTTTTCACAGGTTAAGCTTATTCTTTTGAATGCCTTATTATTATCAACAAAAGAAGTTATTGAATACAGGTTTTTCAAGTTAGTTAAATAAAGAGATGTTTTTTTACTAGCAATGAAATTAGGAGTACAGGGGTGATGTAGATCCGCGGTACTGTTGAGGCAATTTTCTTTCAGATTTGTAGTCCAATTAACTATAGAGCCAAATTAGATGTTTAAGTGCCAAACTATGAAGGATTTTTTATGTATGATACTTGTTTGTCAAACTATACAAAACTTTTATATATCTCAATTCTACATAAGTGATTTGAAACTCCAAAAACTATCAGGATATATTCTTTGCTACTGAATTGTTGTATGTCACTCCAAGATTATTTCAGGATATGACAAGCAAAATTAATCCAAAATTTCTTTTCCAGATTTTTACTGCTTTGGATAAAGCTATGCGAATGTCCCAAGCAGCGCAAGTAAAAACTTTACAAGCCTTACACGATAAACAGGTAGAAGATATAAAACGAAGAGCTGAAGAACAGCACCGGGAAAAAAGAAAGGGCTTAGGAAAGACGACAACCGATAAAGAAGAATTAAGTAGGTTAGTAAAATTTAGCTTATGAATGCTTTGCCAGGTAATTACAGTATGCTTAATTATTTTTTGAGTCTATCCTGATTTTCTTACTGTTTTGTCTTTCAAAGCTGACTCAATATCAGCGTTACTTCAAAAAACTAAAAATTTATCTTTTCCTTCCTTTCAATAGTTCACATCCCTTGCCCACCATGGCAAAATTTGGTTGGTAATAGCAACATAATTCACTCTCTGTTGTCACATAGTCTCTCACAAACATTGTTATTCAAGTAGATGTTCCCGAAAAGATTTTAGTTACGACTTTCAATAGTGGTTATTCGGAGTCTCCCTCATGATAAATTGAGTGTTTCCTTTATCATTTATAACTTATCTAACTATGAATTGAGGATGGCTTCTGGTATTACTTTGTATATCAGTGAGAGTAGTTCACTCGTTTTGGGTGTGTGTTTGTTCGGTTTTGCTTTGAGGAAGGTTGCTACTTTTTCTCTCGGACTTCTGTGTGGTTAATTTCTGACTAATTTAAGTCTTCATACATATAAAAATTGACATTTCATATACACCTTTATCAGTTGATCTTTGCATTTAGCTCAGGGAAATCTATAGATAAGAAGGATGTGAATAAGCTATTTATTTGGGAATCTTTTGCTATTTTCCAACTCGGTAACATTTTGATATACGACGCAGATCTTTGAGCACAGTTTTCTAAATATACTGTCCAGGGGAGGTTCTTATGCTTTCATGATCAACCATTTATTAATTTTAATAGTGGCGTGAATATTGTATGTTTCAGTAAAATAGAAAGAGAATTATAGAAAAAGTTTTTAAATAAACTTAACCCTTTTGGTACGAGACACTGGTCCGCGTTCATTAGCCGTATACGAGAATTGCGACTCTTGGATATATTTTTTTTAACCTGTAAATGCATCTTTAATTTGTATATTTGCATTTTTATTTTGTTAATGCTAAGTGATTATGTAATAATTTTGTGATAAATAGCATTTGAAATATATAAAAAAGGGATTTTGACGTAGGAAAAATCTATTTCTGGGCGAGGGACCTGTGCCGCCCAGTGAATAAGCTCCTATTAGCACTTATTCTTAGGTAATTTACTGCTAAATATACCAGAGAACAAATGTAAAGGAGTGCTTGGTTAACTAGCTCGCTCACCTATTGGTGTCGGTATAGAATTGGGCGTATAATCCAGAGGTCCCGCACTATTTAGATTCATCCACAACAAAGACCCCAATAGAGGAGAGCCGTTCAACCTCACTCGGCACCACCAACTCTGCATCCGCTCAGAACCCAACTCCTTAGCACCCAAAGTTTGGGGACTCCAAGGGAGAGGAGCTGGGAGGGTTCACTGGGCGGCACAGGTCCCTCGCCCAGAAATAGATTTTTCCTACGTCAAAATCCCTTTTCTGGGCTTGAACCTGTGCCGGCCAGTGAATATATACAAGAGAAATGTCACCAAACTTGCAAAATAAAGGAAAAAACATAAGCACAAGGGAAATACAAGTTGCTTTAATCAGAGATGAGTGCCAAAAACAGCTATAAGGGTATCTTAAAAAGAACATAAATCCACTTGGTAGAACAATTGACAAAAAAGGTAAGGTATAATAATGCCGTGAGTGATGATATATACAGATACTCAGGAGTCAAAAATTTACAAATATAATAATAGTAATCAGGTGCGAAACCAACGAATACAAATAGGGTATAAATGAGGCAGGTAAGGGGGAGAGATAAAATGACAAGGAATTAACATGTGAGTTACCTGGGGGTAACTACGCTCCCTGCAGCTACTGTAGGAAATTTAAGGGCTTCCAAATGTTTAAGGTAGTGTTTCTTGAACACTGAGGGTGACTTCCACCCTGTATACCTGGAAAGATCCGTAAAATTCCTGTGGTGAAAAAAGTTCACCGAAGTAGCAACCGCTCTGATATCATGTGCAAGAGGAAAAGAGTCAGGGCTAGCTTGTTTAATAAAATACAAGATTTGTTGCCTGATCCCTTTAATGGTAATGGTACCGCCTTGTTCTCTAACGAATAGAGGCCCCGAGGAGTTAGAGGAGGTCCGGGATAAATAAGACCTAAGAGTAGTAACAGGGCACAGAGACGGATCTTGCGTGAGGGGAACAATTTTCCAGGAGGACCATCTGTTCTGAGGGTCTTCGTTCTTAGCTAAAAAGAATTTGTTAGGTGAAAGAAGGACCTCTCCCGAAGGAAGGAACTCAATATGACCCGGGTCTCTTGACAAAGCTGCCAGTTCAGAAATTCTTGCCCCGGAAGCCAAACTCACCAGGAAAAGTGTTTTCCTGAGAAGGGGAATGTAATCACAAGAACTGTTAATGGTATCAGAAGCCAATTTGAGTACATCATTAAGGAACCAGGTAACCGGGGTAGGACGAGTAACCGGTTTCAGTCTGGCACAGGCTTTCGGAATTGAAGCTAACAAAGAGTCGGTTAAGTCTATGTTAAAACCCACTAGGAAGATCTTTTTCAAGGCAGATTTAATAGTGGTGATAGTATTGGCTGCCAGACCTGATTCTAATAAAGTTCTAAAGAAAGTGACTGTAAGGTTCAAGTTCATACAGTGTACGTCTGAGTCTATCAAAAATTTAGCCAACTTTTTAACCGCAGAATCATATTGGCGGATGGTGGAATCCCGTTTATCTGATTCTAGGAACAGGGTGTTTTGAGGATCGATATTGGCACCATGCATGGCCACAAACTTCATGAAGTCCATAAAGTTAGGGCGCTCTGAATGTTTGAGAAAGCGTACACAACGCGTGTTTGTACTATCTGAGACAGAACCGGATTGGGTATCGGGTGAGGATGTAGTCTCAACTCTCGCAGGAGAGGGTACCAATTGCTCTTGGGCCAGTTGGGTGCGACCAAGGCTATTCGTCCCTTGAAGGATCTCAGTTTGTCTAGGACTTTCAGTAAAAGATTCACCGGGGGAAAGAGATAAATCCTTTCCCAGATGTCCCAATTCTGTGACATGGCGTCTGTGGCGTAGGCCTGAGGGTCTAGATTGGGAGCCATATATACTCTCAATTTGTGGTTGGACTCCGTGGCGAAGAGGTCCACTTGGAGACCCGGAACCCGAGAGAGAATCCACCGGAATGACTTTAGATCGAGTGACCATTCCGATTCTAGAGGGGAGGTCCGGGACAAGGCGTCTGCAACTACGTTCCGGACTCCCGCCAGGTGGACAGCTGAAAGATGCCAATGGTTCGAGGCTGCTAGGGAGAATATGGCTACTAGAACATAGTTCAGAGGCCCTGATTTTGATCCGCCTCTGTTGAGGCAGCGGACCACCACTTCGCTGTCGAGAACCAGACGAAGGTGTTGTCTCTTGGATGGAGCGAGACGTTTCAGGGTTAGAAGAACTGCCATGGCCTCCAGCACATTGATGTGGAATTGGCGGAATAAGGGAGACCAAAGACCTTGAACTTTCCTGAGCTGAGAATAGCCTCCCCAACCTGATAGGGATGCGTCCGTGTGAATGACTAACTTCGGAGGCGGAAATCGAAGGGGAACTGACTTTGACAGATTGATGGCCCTTGTCCAAGGTAGAAGTCTTTCCCGGAGAATGGGAGGAAGGCGGACTTTCCTGTCCCGGAGCTTCCGGTTCGCCCTCGAACGCCAGACACGATTGATATCTTTCAATTTTACTTTCAGAAGTAGATCCGTCACTGAAGCAAATTGAAGGGACCCTAAGATCCTCTCTTGGAGTCGTCTGGAACTTACTTTGTCTTTGAGAAAGCGTTTGGTGTTCATTGCAATCTCTAACCTCTTGGGTTTGGGAAGACACAGAGTGTGAGATATAAGATCCCATTGCAGGCCGAGCCATTGGAACTTTGATTTCGGAAGAAGACGGGACTTCTTGAAGTTGATCTGGAAGCCTAGAGATTGAAGGTATTGGATGACTCTGTGAGTGGCTTTTAGGCAATTTTGGGAGGTGTCTGACCAAATGAGCCAGTCGTCCAGATAGGCTACTACTTGAATCCCTTGATTTCTGAGTTCCTGAACAGCAACTTCTGCTAACTTTGTGAAGATCCTTGGGGCGATGTTGAGCCCGAAAGGCATCACCTTGAAGGAGTAATTTTTGTTTCCTAGGCGGAAGCCTAGATACGGACGGAAGTGTCTCGCTATCGGGACGTGATAATAGGCGTCTGTAAGATCGATAGAGGTGGTGACGGCCCCCACGGGGAAGTAAGCATTCGAAACTTGTCGCATTGAATGGACAAGTTGAGAAGGGATAGGTCTAGAATCACTCTTCTCTTGTCCGAATCCTTCTTCGGGACACTGAACAGCCGACCCTGAAACTTCAGGTGTTTCGTTTCTTGTATGGCGTTCTTTTGTAACAGGTCCTGGACAAATTCGACTAGGTCCGGAGTGGAATGTTGATGAAATCTGTTCGGAGGAGGAGGTCCTTGAATCCAACTCCACCCTAGTCCCTTGGAGATGATACTGAAAGCCCAGGGACTGAACCTCCATTTGTTGCGGAAGGCATAAAGCCTCCCCCCTACCCGCTGCACCTCAGTATTGGCTTGAGGAGTTGCCTCCACGTCCACCTCGGAAGTTCTTTCCCTTGCGAAAGAATCTACCTCTACCTCTGTTCTGGTTTGAACCACGGTGGTAGCCTCTACCTCTGTTATAACTCTGGGAAGAGCCTTGAGCCTCATAAGACTGGTTAAAGGCTGGAGAGGTGGTGGAGGCACCGGGAAGCTGGCTCTTAGGGAGCAGAACGGTGACATAGTCGTCCGATGAAGGAGCCTGAGAGGTGGAAGGCTGTGCAGGAGCAGCAGGAGATGGAGGAAGAGGCTGACGGAAAACGGACGAACTACTCTGCTGTTGCCGGAACTGGGTGGAGGTATACGGGCGGAGCTTCTTCCTACCCCGGGCTTTGTAATTTGCGGGATCATATTTCCGCTTAGGAGTCAAACCCCAACGGGCTTTAAGGCTCTGATTAACTCTAGTAGCCTCTGCCAAGACTTCCTCCACAAGATCCTCAGGGAAAAGATTTGAACCCCAGCAAGAGGACCGGATAAGTTTATTCGGCTCGTGCCTAATAGTCGCCTCGGCCAGGACGTGTTTGCGGCACCTACGTTTAGCAATAGCAAAGTCATATAAATCGAAATATAACGACTGCAAAGTAGCCTTATTGAGAGACTTAAAGATACTCTCAGTATCATAAGTTAAGGCTATCGATTCCGTAGACGTGGCCAAGTTCAAAGTTCGACCAACACGTAGGCGGGAATCATACTCCTGTTTAATAAGGGATTCCGGGAGACGGGGAAGCCGTTCACTAAACATAACTGAAGCACAGTCCGCTGTTAGCTTGCCAGAAGTAAAGGTGGTATGGACATTGTCCCAACACTCATTACCTGAAGGAAGAAGGAGGGAGATCGGATCCACCTCTCGGATGGGAGGCAAGGGCTTCTCCTCCAGAGCATATTGGAAAGCAAGCTCTGCAACCTTATTGACGCATGGAGTCACGGTGTTCTTGTCCATTAAGAACATTGTGAAAGAACTTTTATGAGGCGTCAACATGGTATTGGTGCAACCAATATCATTCAGAAACCTAGCCCAAACAGATTGGGCTTGTTCTTTTGGGAAAATGACAGTCTCTTTGGGGACCTTATCCAGCCGAACCAGAGCTTCCTCGGTAAGCCTGGCATAACCATGAAATGGAAATGCGAGACCAGGAGGAAAGAATTCAAAATCCTCTAGAGGACGAGTACCAAGACCTTCCAATGTTAACATCCCGTCTGAGAATGGGGAATGAAGAGCCATGCGCCAAGGGTTATTCTTGGTAAACGGCGGAAGCTTAGAGGCATCCGGGATGAGAGAGCTTTGAACTCGCTCCAGAGCACCCTGCTCTAATGCCCCAAGTCTCTGACCAATGTTAGAGAACATCGTGTCCATCTTGGCCTGCATTTCCGACACAATCTTGGATTGCATCTCCGACACAATGCGAAGCATGGCTGATTCGGAAAGGCCCAGGCTAGGAGCAGAAGTGGCGGATTGTACTCCCGGGTCGTGAGACTTAGAGGAGGAGCCGGAAGCCTTAGATGACGGGTTTGTATTTGACTTGGAACTATGGGAAGCCTTGTGGGGCTTACGAGCTTTTGGCAAAGTTCTAGATATAGACTTATCTTTGGGGGGAACCGGGTGTGATCGATGAGACGAATCACGGTCCCCAGAAAAACCATGGAAAGAAGAGAGATCAGATGAAGAAGAAAGAGCGGGGCTGAGGATAGGAATCTCAGCGCCGGTAACACCTGCCTCACTTACCACCCTACCTGCATCCGGATCATCCAACAACATAGGTTCAACATCCAGGTTCAAGGAAGCAACATTGTCTTCCAGATCTCCGGGGGCATCCAACGGATCTTGTTCCTGGTCGATGAATCCCGCTATAGTGGCATCAATGTCGGCAATGATGGGTGCCGCAACATGCCTAGCCACAGCGGCTGAAGACTTGGCATTAGGGTAGATCATGGCACAGTAGTCTTCAGATAGGACGTAAGGCTGTTTAGATTTCACGTTTCGGGCAAATCCCCCAACCCACACTTTCAGTGTGGCCCGAGCCGCAGTCTTCTGCTCCGGGGATGCCTGAAATAATAGTGGGAATTACAGAAAGGAAGATTCCCGGCGGTCCTTCAAGACCATAGAAATCTTACTAAATAGTGTATGTATACCAAAAAAGGTAAAATAATTAGAAAGACAACATAGCCAACGGGACTCACCGAATCAGATCCGAGGGTGGTGATGAGGTCAAAACAGACCATACAGTTATCAGGGTGCCAGACCACAATGTCCTCCAGCTGAACTCCGCAGAGGGCGTGAGACCTACATACGGTATGGCCACAAGGCTGATGAAGAACAGCCGCACAGGCCGTCGTCTGACAATGCACCATCTATAAAAAGAATAGTATATGAGAAACTGTAATTCTCTTAAGTAGGGGCGGGTCCGGAGGACCCGGGACTAAACATAAGTCTAACTTAAGACTAGAGCTTAAGTGTAATACTCTTAAGTAGGGGCGGGTCCGGAGGACCCGGGGCCTAAACATAAGTCTAACTTAAGACTAGAGTATAGCTATCCATTCCGGTCGAGCCGGGATCATAAAGAAGGATGCAACAAAGAATTAAGACACATGGTGTCTGATTTCCCGGAGCGAGGTTAAGCCCCGGACCGGGAAATAAAAGTACATCCATAAACCAATACATATAGGAACTCCGGGATAGTGATCTGTCATATATAATCATATATAATCATAGGAACTGTTATAAATTAAGAGGGGGGCGGAACTGTAGATAAGAACCGCCAACAGAACCCGGAGGGTTTCGTATAACATAATAAAAGTGTGATAGGTAAATATATAATAGGGTGCACCGGGATCCTACTCTGTTGACCGGTGGCCAACCCGTCTAGACAGAGACGAAACCGCCGGGACACCCGGAGGACAAAGTCCATAAACACTGAACTACCCCCTCTAAAAGGAGGGAAGGCAACGGTCCCCTAGGGGAGGGGGGAGAGAAGCCTAGCCACCCACCTAGCGAGAGGGGGAGCTTGGGGGAGGATCACGTGCTACGGAGCAGCAGGGCTACCAACTGACGATCCCCAAACACTACCAAAACAGATCATACGGAGTAATAAGCACAAATATTCATTATAAAAGTAATAGCGTTGAAAAATATATAAATATACACATAAAAAATTAGGGCAAGGCATGCAACATAATAAATAAATCCCAAAGGACAACAACCTGATGGCTTATATAATAAAATTGCCGCCCAGTAACGAAGGTCGGCAAGCCATCTACGATACGTAACTGATATCGGCCCTAAATATGAACCACAAGGGTTCTAAACGCTAAATAATGAATATCCACAATAAAACATATAAAATTTAAACTAATAATAAAAATAATACACTTAGTAACACCGCGAGTGAAACTAAAAGCTCTCAAAACAGGAGTACCAACTGTAAGCGGAATCGAGCAAGACCGAGATGATCGAAGAGAATAAACTCCTATAATTTAAATATTAAACGATCTAGATTGCTCAAAACACAGCAAAACATAGCTTGGTACTTAACTTAGACGGTGTCTCCTGGGAAACCGATGAAGAAGCCATAATCCAGTGAAAAATAGGCAAAACACGAGAGCACAAAAAAGCGGGTTACAACACAGGCGTGCTAAAAAGGAGTTGGGTTCTGAGCGGATGCAGAGTTGGTGGTGCCGAGTGAGGTTGAACGGCTCTCCTCTATTGGGGTCTTTGTTGTGGATGAATCTAAATAGTGCGGGACCTCTGGATTATACGCCCAATTCTCTACCGACACCAATAGGTGAGCGAGCTAGTTAACCTAGCACTCCTTTACATTTTTTCTCTGGTATATTTAGCAGTAAATTACCTAAGAATAAGTGCTAATAGGAGCTTATTCACTGGCCGGCACAGGTTCAAGCCCAGAAAACAACTATTCAATAAAATATTTCACTTTATAAAGAAATGTTCAAAAATATGTTTCCTTTGACATAAAATGTCTACAATAATGTATAATTACACGGCAAACAAACTTGAGAGAGAGAGAGAGAGAGAGAGAGAGAGAGAGAGAGAGAGAGAGAGAGAGAGAGAGAGAGAGAGAGAGAAAATTGGCCATAGATTTCCCCATCCAATTATTTGTGTACACTATATTTCTTCATAGTTAGAAGAAAAGAAAACATTATTTATTACTGGCTATATATGCTCAGGCATATAGATATTCACACACATGAATATATATTCCTCCCTCTAAAATAGATGATAAATATTTATTTCTGGGAAACAATTGTAATGAGATGTAATTGAATAATTTTATGACACATGACAACTCTCCTTTTCCTTGTAAAAAGTGGTAGGTAAGACTTTGTGTTGTGAAGTGCGTCATTCTTGATTCTGCATTTGGCAATGGTGGACCACATAGTTGCAATTGAGGGTGTTGTAAGGCGTGGCTGGGTGGACATGGCACTGTATGTACTGTCAGCTAGTATGGATCATTGACGAATGAGAGCGGACATTCTAAATAATTATTGTGAATGCAGCAATCCTCTTTGCAGATGCATCTAAACAGCTGAGTGTTACTTCCCATGTTTTTGGGTGGCACGTCTTACCGCCTCCTTCCACCTCCATGCCGGCAGAGTAAAATACACTAAATTTTTTGGCCTCAAATCGTACTACCTTCACACTGTCATTTTTAATTGCTTTCTTAAAAACCTTTCAACCATTCCCCATTTCCATATTTATTTGTTTTACTGCTGATTACAGAATACATTTTTCTTTATTTTCTATTGCATTTCACTCTAAGCAACCAAAATATTTTTTCCATTCATTTTGAAGGGATTATAGAATAATAACCTACATTTCTATATTTATTTGTTGTATTGCTGATTACGGAATACATTTTTCTTTATTTTCTCTTGCATTTCACTCTCAGCAACCAAAATATTTTTTCCATTCATTTTGAAGGGATTATAGAATAATTTTTCAGAAATTTGTTTTATAGGATTTTCTATAAATAATGGTAGAGGACTGGTATTCTATGTGTAAAAAAAAAAAAAACATGTCTGTAATAATTCCACCATACATAGCCGTCAAGAGATTAACTACTCGTCAGTAATAATGGACTTTACGTTATGCAGAAATGTAATGAAAACATTCATTTGTTTCCTTTGACACAAGAAGTATTCTATAATGTATAATTAATAAGGTATACGCTGAACAAAAAAATTATGAAAAATAAAACATATTTCTGGCTCCGTGAGAGTGAGACGTAATATAAATTTAGTTCATTAGACGTAAAGTTTGGTCATTCTTCTGTAATTCCACCTTTTATGTGGTTGTTACTATGAACTGGATCATTCCTGTTTTGGGTATTTCAGAGGCTTCAAAATAGACTGCGCATGTAAGAACATGACAAATACTGTACTGCATAGTATGGCAATAAATAGAAATAATGATACAGTGGAACCTCTACATCCGAACGTATCTACATCCGAATTTTCCAACATCCGAAGTAAAATTCGAGCAAATTTTTGACTCTACACCCGAATTTTATTTCGACACACGAAGTAAACATTACGCCATTGAGTGTCGAGTGCTCAGTTCTCTGTTCTTGTGTGTATCATGTGGTTGTCCTCTGTTTGGTCTGTTATTAACAGTGCTTATTTTCTTCCTTTTCTCACATTTCCTTTGTGATTTTACCTATAATCATGGTGCCTAAGAAGCTAAGTTTCAGTACAGGAAGAAGGCAATTCTTTCATTAGAATTGAAGCAAGAAATTATAGAAAAACATGAGAGCAGTGTGCATGTGAGTGATACTGTATGGCTAAACAATATGGCCGGAATAGGCCTATGATCTTGACGATCATCAAGCTGAAGGCAGCCATTAAAGCAAATAACCATCGAAGGGGATCACCATTATTACAAGACATCGTAGCAATACCCTGGAAGAGATAGAGCGCCTTTTATTGATAGGGATAAAGGACAAAGAGATTGTTGGCAACGATCATTTGTGAGAAGGGCCAGCGTGATGAATAGAAAGAAAGAAAAAAGTGAAGCAAAGAAAACCAAGATAGCGTTAACAAGCTCTTTTAAATAAGACCTCTCTTTTTCTGTTTCTCTCTAAACATAGCATTAACATGTTCTTTAAATAAAATCTCTCTCTCTCTCTCTCTCTCTCTCTCTCTCTCTCGTTCTTCTTCGCTGTTGTAGTGTTAGATACGTCTACGTCTATTATTTTTTTTCCGAGAGAGAGAGAGAGAGAGAGAGAGGAGAGAGAGAGAGAGAGAGAGAGATTAAACAAAAATGTGTTTAGAGTAGGCTACATATGATTTTTAATTGCATCAACGAGTTGAAAAACAATTAAATGAAATTAAGAAAGTAATAACAGCTAATCTGAATTCCTTTATTAACTAAAACAAATATTGATTCAAACACACTCGTGTGCGTATGCACAAACACACACACACAGGTGCAAGAATTTTGCTACGCAGTAAGAGAGACGGTCAGGGAGGAGGTAGAGATGGTGGCTGCGATAACATACCGTAACTCGTCACTGAAAGTGATGAAAATAAAAAATAAAAAAAAAATGTGAAAAATATGAAATATAAAAATAAACTAAAAAAATAAATAAGCTTAGTTAGATTAAAATTTCCGTAGTGTAAGTTACGGTATGTTATCGCAGTCACCATCTCTACCTCCTCACCGATCGTGTCTCCTTGTGCGTGTGTGTGTGTGTTTGCGAATACGCACACGAGTGTGTTTGTATCAATATTTGTTTTAGTTAATAAAGGAATTCAGATTCGCTGATATTGTTTTTTTTAGTTACATTTAACTGTCTTTCAACTCGTTAACACTGGTAAAAATCATATGTACACAACACATTTTTGTTTAATCTCATTTTTGTTTAATCTCTCTCTCTCTCTCTCTCTCTCTCTCTCTCTCTCTCTCTCTCTTCTCTCTCTCTCTCCTCTCTCTCTCTCTCTCAAAAAAAAAAAATTAATAGACGTCTCTAACACTAACAGTGAAGAAGAACAAGAGGAGAGAGAGAGAGAGAGAGAGGAGAGAGAGGAGAGAGAGAGAGAGAGAGAGAGAGAGAGTATTTATTTAAAGAACATGTTAACACCATGTCTACCTTCTCGCCGATCGTCCGTCTCCTCCTGGGTAGCAAATCCTACACCTGCGGTGGCCTGTCTCTAAGGTAAAGTGGAAATAAAACACATTTTTTATTCATTATTTCTTTATATTTATCTTTTTTACATGCTTTTTTCATATTATGCAGTTATGTTATTGTTATGCGTAATTATGTATAGCCATTTATTAAGGATTTATTATGGGTTTTTAGGCCGAGGAACGAATTAAATGAATTACCATGTATTCTTATGGGAAAATTCGTTTCGACATCCGAACATTTTCTACAACCGAAGTTGGTTCTGGAACGGATTAAATTCGTATGTAGAGGTTCCACTGTAGTAGGCTAACTTTTACTCGTGAAAACAATGAACAATACTAATATGAAATATATAAGATATGATCATCATCATTATCTCCTCGTACGCCTATTGACGCAAAGGTCCTCCGTTAGATTTTGCAAGTCATCTCTATCTTGAGCTTTTAAATCAATATTTCTCCATTCATCATCTCCTACTTCACACTTTGTAGTCCTCAGCCATGTAGGCTTGGGTCTTCCAACTCTTCTAGTGCCTTGTGGAGCCCAGTTGAAAGTTTGGTGAACTAATCTCAATTAGGGGGTGCAAAGAGCATGACCAAACCATCTCCATCTACCCCTCACCATAATCTCATCCACATATGGCACTTTATTAATCTCTCATAGTTTCATTTTTAATCCTGTCCTGCCATTCAGCTCCCAATATTCTTCTGAGGAATTTGTTCTCAAGTCTACAAAATCTGTTGGATATTGTTTCATTGTCATACCGTAACTCATGTCCATACAGTAACACCAATCTCACTAAACTGATATATAACCTGATTTTTCATATTTAATTTCAAGCAATTTGATTTCCAAATTTTACTTAACCTAGCTATTGTTTAGTTTACTTTTTCAATCTTTCATTAAACTCCAATTTTAACAACCCTGTATTAGTGATCATGTTTCCTAAATATTTAATTAATTCCACCTCATTAATTCTTTCTCCTTCTAATGATATTTCATCTTCCATTGCATATTCCATTCTCATCATCTGTCTTTCTTTTCTTTATCTTAAGCCCAACCTCATATGATATTTCATGCATTCTGGTAAGCAAGTTTTGCCAGTCCTGTGGTGTTTTGCTTATAAGGGCAGCGTCATCAGCATACTCAAGGTTCGCTAATTTCTTGTTACCAATTCAGTTATTCTCCGCCTTCCCCAGCTGTTCTATACATTACAAAAATTCATGAGGAGCATAAACAACGATGATAACACATTTCCTTGGAGTACTCCACTGTCGACTGGAAATTCATTAGATAGGACTCCATTAACATTAATTTAGCACTTGCTATGCTCATGAACGAACTTATTCAAATATACATATTTAAGAGGAACTTCATGATAATGCAGGACTTGCCACAAAATTGACTAGTGCACACTTATCCAAGGCATTTTCATAGTCCATAAATGCCATCAAAAGTGGATTTCTATATTCTACACATTGCTGTATGATATTTTAAAATGAAAATGAAAATTTTGTCAGTTAAACTACCTTTTTAAACATAAAACTTACCCACTGGTTATATAAGAATGGCTATAGTCCCTTGGACGCTCCGCAGAAATTTGAAATCTCGTGGCAATCGCAGATATGCCAGGTGTACACTAGCGGCCTGGCGATAGATAGGCCAAACTATTCCAATTACTTCAGAACCTTCCCTGCGCTCTTGCGAGCAAGAAGTGTTGGAATTCACTTGTGATTAACCTGGATTTTAGAAGTATTTTGGTGATGTATACCTAATTTTCTGGTTCTGGCATTCGCTTATCTGTTTATTTGATCTGTGATCACGTGTTTATAACTTAAAAGGTAGTATTAGAAGGTTTTTCAACATTTAAACCTCACGAAAGCATAAGGGCGGGATGTAAACATCTCGTCCATTGATGACGTCATAGCCTTATGACTTAGGCTAAAAGTCTGTCTTGCTTTTTTACAAAGAATGATAAGTGTATTCTTTCTTTTGTAGTATTAAGTTTTAAATTAAATTAAAGGATTTTGTTATTTTAAGAAAATTTTATCCTTTTAATAGGTTTTCTTTAGATAATCTTCGATCTGTTTTCAAATATTAACTAGCCTTTAGTTTTTTTTGTTACGCAGTTGTCAGTATCGTTACGATATTACAATATCTCTTTGTAGCGATTTTTATGAATACATTCTTCTTACAACTCAAGTTTTTAGTTGTACTATATAAAAAGGACATGTTATTTTGCAATTAATTGGTCCTTTTGGTATTTTTCTTTAGTCAGAGATTAAAGGAAGTTACAGTTCAGTTAATGTTTATACGACGCAGTACAGTATTCTTTACAGTCGATGTAGCGCACGATTCTGTGTATTGTTGTTTACTTGGTGGTTTTTGGAATACTAAAATTGTTCGTATATTAATTGTAGATGTTCCAATGGGTACGGGTGATAATTCGCCTTTTATTGGAACCCCTTAATTTAAGGGTTTATTTTAATTTATAAATATTCTTTTCTTATATCTATTAAGGTAATATTTTATATTTAATAGTTTGTTGCGTTTATATGGGATTCAGTGACTTTTGCATTCCCATTTAAACCATTGACAGAATTGTAAGTCTCTCTCTACGGGGTTCATTTCGTTTGAGAGAGCGTATACAGTGGAACCTCTACATACGAATTTAATCCGTTCCAGAACCAACTTCGGTTGTAGAAAATGTTCGGATGTCGAAACGAATTTTCCCATAAGAATACATGGTAATTCATTTAAATTCGTTCCTCGGCCTAAAAACCCATAATAAATCCTTAATAAATGGCTATACATAATTACGCATAACAATAACATAACTGCATATAGAAAGAAGCATGTAAAAAGATAAATATAAAGAAATAATGAATAAAAAATGTGTTTTATTTCCACTTTACCTTAGAGACAGGCCACCGCAGGTGTAGGATTTGCTACCCAGGAGGAGACGGGACGATCGGCGAGAAGGTAGACATGGTGTTAACATGTTCTTTAAATAAATACTCTCTCTCTCTCTCTCTCTCTCTCTCTCTCTCTCTCTCTCTCTCTCTCTCTCTCTCTCTCTCGCTTCTTCTTTCACTGTTAGTGTTAGAGATGTCTATTAATTTTTTTTTCTGAGAGAGAGAGAGAGAGAGAGAGAGAGAGAGAGAGAGAGAGAGAGAGAGAGAGAGATTAAACAAAAATGAGATTAAACAAAAATGTGTTGTGTACATATGATTTTTACCAGTGTTAACGAGTTGAAAGACAGTTAAATGTAACTAAAAAAACAATATCAGCGAATCTGAATTCCTTTATTAACTAAAACAAATATTGATACAAACACACTCGTGTGCGTATTCGCAAACACACACACACACGCACAAGGAGACACGATCGGTGAGGAGGTAGAGATGGTGACTGCGATAACATACCGTAACTTACACTACGGAAATTTTAATCTAACTAAGCTTATTTATTTTTTTAGTTTATTTTTATATTTCATATTTTTCACATTTTTTTTTTATTTTTTATTTTCATCACTTTCAGTGACGAGTTACGGTATGTTATCGCAGCCACCATCTCTACCTCCTCCCTGACCGTCTCTCTTACTGCGTAGCAAAATTCTTGCACCTGTGTGTGTGTGTTTGTGCATACGCACACGAGTGTGTTTGAATCAATATTTGTTTTAGTTAATAAAGGAATTCAGATTAGCTGTTATTACTTTCTTAATTTCATTTAATTGTTTTTCAACTCGTTGATGCAATTAAAAATCATATGTAGCCTACTCTAAACACATTTTTGTTTAATCTCTCTCTCTCTCTCTCTCTCTCTCTCCTCTCTCTCTCTCTCTCTCTCGGAAAAAAAATGATAGACGTAGACGTATCTAACACTACAACAGCGAAGAAGAACGAGAGAGAGAGAGAGAGAGAGAGAGAGAGATTTTATTTAAAGAACATGTTAATGCTATGTTTAGAGAGAAACAGAAAAAGAGAGGTCTTATTTAAAAGAGCTTGTTAACGCTATCTTGGTTTTCTTTGCTTCACTTTTTTCTTTCTTTCTATTCATCACGCTGGCCCTTCTCACAAATGATCGTTGCCAACAATCTCTTTGTCCTTTATCCCTATCAATAAAAGGCGCTCTATCTCTTCCAGGGTATTGCTACGATGTCTTGTAATAATGGTGATCCCCTTCGATGGTTATTTGCTTTAATGGCTGCCTTCAGCTTGATGATCGTCAAGATCATAGGCCTATTCCGGCCATATTGTTTAGCCATACAGTATCACTCACATGCACACTGCTCTCATGTTTTTCTATAATTTCTTGCTTCAATTCTAATGAAAGAATTGCCTTCTTCCTGTACTGAAACTTAGCTTCTTAGGCACCATGATTATAGGTAAAATCACAAAGGAAATGTGAGAAAAGGAAGAAAATAAGCACTGTTAATAACAGACCAAACAGAGGACAACCACATGATACACACAAGAACAGAGAACTGAGCACTCGACACTCAATGGCGTAATGTTTACTTCGTGTGTCGAAATAAAATTCGGGTGTAGAGTCAAAAATTTGCTCGAATTTTACTTCGGATGTTGGAAAATTCGGATGTAGATACGTTCGGATGTAGAGGTTCCACTGTACTTTGGTTTTCTATAATTGTGAAAATATCTTTTTACCAAAGAGTAAAATGCTAATTTTTTAGTGCTTTCCTCTCGAGCGTTTTCTGTCGATCCCCAGAACGCTCACCCTCGCTATAGATAAGAGGAGGTAATAGTGTTTTCTAACATTAAACGCGCGCTTCAGGCGCAAAACTGAAAAAAAAATTAGATTCATTTTGCGTGTGTTACGTTTCATGCATAGCGGACGTAGTGCCGCCGCGTCCACCAGATGGGTGTCATCTCCCGACAGTGGGGAGCGCTATGGGATCGACGAAGATAATGCTGCATACGTTTCGCCTAAGGTTGATCCTTGATCTTTGCTGTTAGACCTAAACAGCAACTATCTTCGTTTATGCAGTCTTATCACCCTGCTGTTGGCAATGCGGTTGGGTGTCATGTTTCTGATTTTGACGCAGTAGCACAGGCTACTTGCCTTTTCCGGTGATGACTCGTTGTCGCACTGGCGGCCTACCAGCCGCAATGTTCAACAGTGGGAGAAGTGGATGCATCGCTTCGATTACCTGCTCAACGCCAACCGAACGCTCATAGCGCCTAGTATAAGTCTATTCAGGCGCGCCGACGTTCGCCAGGCAGCAGAACATGCTTCCAAGCAACATGCCTGACAGCAGAGCCGAGCGAAGCGTCAGCGGAACGGTGCGAGCGTCAACGTAGTGGAATGTCAACAGAGCAGAGCGTCAGCGTCGGTGTGGACACTTCAGCGTCAGTGGGGACGCTTCGCTACCTATGACAATAGACTTTGATGTCTACATGACCATGACCGTCTAGCGTTGGGACATTGTTGCTCCAGGCGCTATATTAAAAAATAAATCTTAACTAGAAAGATTTTATATTCTCGGACCAAGGCCTGCTGGGCTAATTCTTGGTTGGGAGAACTAGAATTAAAACCTCTAAGCATTGAAGTCTGAATTCAGAATCTTAAGGAGTGGACTCCTAGGATTCAAGACTTCTCTTTCTAGGATAGAGTTTTGTAGGAGGAAGGGAGTAACTTTCAGAAACTCATGAGAGTTTTTCTGAAGAGTTTCCCTTTTATTTTATACCTGCTGCTCCTTGTTCCAACTTCAGAGTTTTCGCTTGTTACGTTGAAGGTGTCTCTATTTATTTTATTTTTATTACTAGCCAGGCTACAACCCTAGTTAAGAAAGCAAGATGCTTTTAACCCAAAGGGCTCCTATAGGGAAAGATGGCTCAATGAGGAAATAAGAAAATAAATAAATTAACATTAAATCATTCTCAGAAAAGTAACGAACCTTACTGTAGAGGTTGATGCAGCGCCGGCAGCTGCAACAGCAGGAAGTGCATTAAGGCCTTTATGAGAATAGAGCGTAAGAGTATATCTCCCACCACGGACAGATCTTTTATGAGTTAATGTATTATGGTTTAAAACGCTCTTGTTCAGTGGCTCGTAAACTTAGCACAGTGCACTGGAGGAGGTGTTTCTTCGTGTTCGTCTTACTCCTAGCCCGACACCTCTTCCTTACTTCCCAACCCCTGGTAGAAGGAAGGTCGGTAGGCTGAGGTACATCGCGGACCTTGTGCGCTAAACGTATGTTCCACCGAGCAATCCTTGCGATGCAGTCCAAGACGTTCCCTCTCCGCTTTGGAGTGATGAAGTAAAGCTCTTTTCTTCGCCTACGATTGTCGAACTATGACGTCACAACCATGTGACATAGTCTCTTGAGAAGAGCGAAGTTTGAATGTCTTGAAGCGATCAGTTCGTCATCGCTATGGTATCACGGATCTTGTAACTTTTATCTTCTTAATAGGACGCAGTTCCCTGACGAGGATGGCGTTCTGCATTTTCTGTATACTAGACTAGGAAGTTACTCGTTATGTACGCACGCGAACAGGACTTACCCTCGCAGCAGGTGTGTCGCGATGCTTAAACTGGAAGCAATCGAGCATGTTTTCTTCCACGAGAGAAGCGGAAGTCAGACAAGTCGCATACAATCCTAGCTCTTCCTCTAGAATCGTACGCACTTTCAGGGAAGAAAGAGTTTGTCCTCGTCGAAGGACACAAAACCTAGACTTGGTAGTCACCAACCAAGACGTCCAAGACCTTTCAGGAGTCGTATGTTTTCTAATAACTTATCCTGCAGTAACTGATGTTCGCCGAAGGTTTTCTTTTCAAAAGAAGGCGACGTGTCAGCACCAAAATCGTGTAAGACACATAGTTCTTCGAGAGAAAAGGTGCTCAGTTTGCTTCTGTTCACGCTTCCTCTCCTCCCCCAGTTTGGGGGAATGTCTAGTACTTTCCTCTGGGGTCTAGCAACTACTGCTGACGGTATCTCGCAACATTGGATACGTTAAGGTCGCTCACAAGGCGTGCTGGAAATGTCATAAGGACTTTCCCAGGTCGCTCACGGGACTACGGTTGATGATCTCTCACAGTCATCGCTCACGCTTGAGTTGGCACACACGCTGCCCTGCGAGTGTAGGTTTGGTCTGAGCTAAAAGAGGTCAATTTCATCTCTTTTTAGCATTTACGACTCTCGGGGGGGGGAAAATTTCTCTTAAAGAGTCTAAGGACTACCATAGACCAAAGAAACGGTCTTCCGTTAGTATCAGACAGCGTAGTTCTCCGATGCTCAACAACGCTTCCTCGCAGAGATATGCTCGTGTTACGGGAAGCGTTAGAGCAGATGCTTATAGCAGTCTGGTCTCTCTCTTATGACAGATGTCACGCAGATGCAGACGCCAGTTCTGGTCTCACCCTCACGTAGTCACAGATGCAGACGCAGACGCCAGTCTGGTCGTATGTTGGACGCTGACAGTCAAAGTTGATCCTTTCAACAAGTTGTCTTATCTTCACGGTCTGCAGGACACGCGACTACCACTCATGCGGACGCATGCTACACGCGGACAGCTCTCGGCAAACTGGTCGAATATGGTTTGTGAAGGGTTGAGGAGAGCTTTTTGTCCGGTTAAAACGATGAAGTTTTATCAGGACAGGACTAAAGGGGTTACGAGACTATTCAAGGCTCTTGGGTGCACGGTCAAGAAGCCTACGCTATCTATGTCTAAAACGCTCTATCATCTCGTATAGACTTTAATTACAAAGGCTCTTTCACACTGTGGTGTGACAGATCTTAAGCTGTCGAAAGAGTAAAGACTCATGAAGTTAGAGCTGAGGGAGCTTCTGTAACTTTTAAGCAAACTGTTTTCTGCAAAGCATCATGCATACAGCCTGTTGAAGGGGTAATCCTGTATTCGCCTTGCATTACTTATACCGTTTCCAGTCTCTTTATGAGGACGGTTACGTTTTGGGATCATTCTTAAGAATGAGTGCAGTAGTAGGTGAAATATCCACCACTATATTTCCCTAAATTCCTAGTACCCCTGTTCTTCTCTTGGAACTTTTATATATGTTTTTATGATTGCACGTGAAAATTGGTCGGCAATCTTCCGCAATATTTGATTTAGTCAGGTGGTCATTTTGTTTCCTAGAGAGCGCCCGGAACAAGGGTATTAGTTGAGGTCCTGTCATGTTATAGGTTATTGAACCGTTTGACAGCTCCTAGAGATCTTCAGCCCCCTGAGTGGACCGCTGAACCTCGTAAGGATAGCAGACAGAATGAGACAGAGAACTATTGAAGTCAGCTTCCTTATCAGGTATGAACCTCTTAAGTGGTTATATTTAACTTTTAAGTGAATTTCCAATCATGTTGCTGTCTCTGACCCACCACCAAGGGTGTCAATCAGCCATTCTTATATAACCAGCGGGTAAGTTTTATGTTTAAAAATGATATTTTCATAATAGAATAAATTTTTGAACATACTTACCCGCTGGTTATATAAGTTATAATCCCGCCCTCCTCCCCTCTAGAGACCAAGAGGCATGGAAGGTCTGAAGTAATTGGAATAGTTTGGCCTCTCTATCGCCAGGGTGCTAGTGTACACCTGGCATATCTGCGATTGCCACGAGATTTCAAATTTCTGCGGAACGTCCAAGGGACTATAGCCATTCTTATATAACCAGCGGGTAAGTATGTTCAAAAATTTATTTCATTTTGAAAATATCATTTTCAAAATCCTGCCTATTCATCTCTCGGCTTTTCATCAATCTTTCTTTAGTCTCTTTAGAATGAGCATACTATATATTTTCATGACAGCTGACGTAAATGTGATGCCTCTCTAATTATTGCAATCAGTCAGATCTTTTTTGTCATCTTTACCAACACTACTAGCTTCCATTCATCAGGTTTTATCTCTTCATGCCACATTCTACAAAATAATTTTGTAAGTATTCTGGGAGTCATTTCATTTTTGGCCAAAATCATCTTGGCAGTTATTCCATCGTATCCAGGTGCTTTCCGTCGCTTTGAGTTTTTTAATAGTAGCTTTGACTTCTAACTCAATGAATTCACTCATGGGCACATAAAGGTCCTCCTCAGATTCATGAATATCAATCAAATTATTCCCTTCATATCTCCTATTCATAACCTTACTAAAGGTTTCCATCCAACGTTGCCTTTCTTCATCTTCTGTTGTGATAACAGATCCATCTCTCTTTTTGATGGGTATATGCTTCTCTTTTTCCCCAGTCGAGATTTCATTAATAATTTTATGAGAAATTCTTATACCATAGCCACTTCCTGAGTTCACAGCTTTGTCAGCCTCATCTGCTTTCCTGTTTTTAATATTCTCTCCAGTCATTCCTGGCTTTTCTTTTGACTTCATTATCAATACTAGAATGCTTAGCATGTTCTACCTGTAAATTTCATTACTTCCTTGATAACTTTCAACACTCAATATCTGTCTTTGTCTCCTTTTTATTGTATCCCAAGTATCATTTGATATCCTTGGTTTTCTCCTTGTGACTGCATGTCCCAAAACTTCACTACCAACTGACTGATATCTGTTCTCAATTTTACACCATTCATCATTGATTGTCTGCTCTCTGTCTCTTAAAGTTTCTTAAGACTGCAAATAGATTCCTATCAATAGCAAATGTTTCTCTGTTCTCATCTTCTTGAAGCTTAGGGGTATCAAACCTAGGTATTCTATCTACCTTTCTGTTGGGTGCTTTCAGTTTTAATTTCAGTGTGGCAATGAGGAGCTGCTGATCACTACCAATACCTACACCTCTATAGCTTCTTACATTTCTCAGAGTCCTCCTCCTTTCTTTATTAATGGCTATATGATCTATTTGATTTTTGCAATTGCCACATGGTGTGCTGGAAAAGTGTGCCTCCAATAACAAGATTGTTTGTTGAACAAAAACTTATGAAATGTGCTCCATTTTCATTTGCAACTTTACCAAGACCCTCAACACCCATCACATTCTCCCTACCTTGATTATTCCTTCCAGCTTTAGCATTGAAGTCACCAATTGCAATTTCCATATGAAGATGATATTTTGTAGAAATGATAGCGGAGAAAAAAGGAATAAGATAAGTAAAGGATACTGTATATATTGTCCTGTTTCAACTTGCTTAACTGGTAAAACGTTTTGGTTAGAGTCAGAGATTTGAGGGTGTTTGGAGAGCTACATTATATGTTTTTTCTGTGACTTGAACACTATGGCAATTAGAGAAATACAGTGCACTAAAATATACCTTACAAAATCACGAATAAGAGCTAGAATTGCAAATATTTTGGTTGATGATAAGGTGAGAGAGATGTGAGGATCTACGTCTGTACTGTAAGTTGGGCATGTCGGGAAGTTTGAGTAATGCCTCAGGTAGGGAATGTCCCCATTGGATAGAGAGAGTGGTGTGATTCGATATGGCATTATAATAACAGACTGAAATAACAGGAAAACAGACTGAAATAGCTCTTACACAATTGGAAATAAAGGCTAGAATCCCAAAGACTTTATTGGTTAGCTGTAGAAAGAAAGAAGAGGGGCTGACATTAGGGAGAGGAGATTTTTTAGTGAAATTTCTCAAGTGTGAACTGTGGGTGATACACAACCTTGTCCTATAATCTTTTGTAGGATATATGAGTAATTTTAACCATGATATAGTTTATATGAAATCTTGTAATAATGAGGATAATAATAATAATAATGATAATGACGTATCCAGACGTCACCGTGTGTATCAAGACATATTTTTGCCATATCCCGAAGTCATCATAGCGAAGGGTTTAATCCTTCTGTTGAGTCATGTTTTGAATGACAGTGATTCAGGTTTCTTGTAGACTTGAGACTTTATGTTCTTATGTGTTGTCATAAACATTTAGTAGTTTATTAGTGAAACCCAGCTGCTAAGGATGATTATGGTTACCGCCCAGCTATTCACAAATCAACATTCACGAAATCACAAATTCGCAAGATTTTCTATAGAGCCATTATATACTGAATGTTCGAGACAATTATATATATTTGCAAAATATTTTTCTTTCATTTCAGTACATAAATAACAGATCGTAACATATTTTTCCTTATAATCTTATGTTTAATTATTTAGAATTAATTTGATATCAATAAGTACATTTTCAAGTTAAAAAACACTATGAACACTACTAGTATTGTATGTACAGATAAACACACAATGATACTATGCATGTTAAACACATTAGCGATATATTTTCGTTTATTTTGGTAAATAAATAACAGATCCTAACATATTTTTGCCTTTTATCTCATCATTATTTATTTACAATTAATTTTACAGTAATAAGTACATTTGTAAGTTAGAAAACTCAATAAACAGAACTGTATTGTTTCTACGAACTCACAGTTCTACTACGCATATGAAACACGTTAGCAATTTATTTTTCTGTCTTTTCGGTAAACCTCATGATTGTTTATTTACAATGAATTTTATATCAATAAGTACTTTTTAAAGTTAAAAACACAATGAACAAAACTGTATTGTATGTACGATTGTACCAGTTACTATGCATATCAAACACATTAGATATTTTTTCTATCATAATACAGTTGGCCCTCGTTTATCAGAGGTTCTTGCTTTGTGACTTCGGTTTTTCGCACATGAGAACAACGCAATACTTATCAAATAAAAGTTCTCTTAATCGCGATAAAATTCACGCTGTGCAATGATTTCAAATAGACCCTGCTCCTTTACGCTGGGAGTGCTTCGTGCCACTACCTATCTCTACACCCAGCTGGTCCTAGCTCTCTTTGTACCGTGTATATCCATTTACTGTGGTAAAAGATTACTACATACTGTATTTTAAATAAACTGGATTTTTATTAAATTGGTGTTTCACTTAACTGTATTCAATAATAATTCATGCAATATTCACATTTTAGTATTGTATTCATAATTAGAATTATAGCAAATTATAATCATATGTATTGTTTACATTCAAACTAGCTGATCAACCCTGTAGTCCGCCGTCAACCTCAATTTTCAGATCAAATAGCTCCCTTATTATTAAGGCATGCTACCGAATGATATTCATATTCACTAAAAGACTCAATTATTACTTGATCCATAATTTTCCAATTAGCATACTAATTTCAATAGTTTTAAGTGAAATACTTCTCTCATATTTTACTTGTACTGTTGAATTGCATAACGTTAACCGGAGTTTCATTCATGTTGCCGATGCACAATATTTTATAGTTTTTAGCTCTGTGGTGCTTGATTATAAAGCTTAAGTAATTATTCATTAGGGCTCCGTCAGTGAGTATTCAATAAAGACTGCAAAGAGAGAGAGAGAGAGAGAGAGAGAGAGAGAGAGAGAGAGAGAGAGAGAGAGAGAGAGAGAGAGAGATATTATGATAGCTTATAACACATTGGTGCTTACATAATACTATAATAACTGTATATATTAAATGTTTTGAATAAGTTGAGAAATAGTATAAACAATACTCTTTGTTATTGATTCCTATGTGTATCCCTGATCTGATCACAGCACACAAAATTCTTCGATCGTTAAAATACGCCAAAAATTTAAGACTAAAGTACATAAATGTTTTCTTAAAGCACAGTTAACTATTTAAATCGTAATTTTCTAGAATGCAATAATGCTTCCGAAACGAAATCGGATATATTAAGCTATGATTACACACACACACGCGCGTGCACACACACACACACACACAGAAAGAGAGAGAGAGAGAGAGAGAGAGAGAGAGAGAGAGAGAGAGAGAGAGAGAGAGCTGTTGAACAGTAATTGAATGCACTGTTTTTGTTTGTTTCTTTAAAGGAAACAATTATTACCGAGATATTTGTTATTAGTTTATAAAATAAGCTGTATTTCTGTTTAAGAAGGTATGAAAATAAAACAATTTGTGAGTTTCAGCAATGTTTACAACCTCGTCAATGAGATTACGTGCCGCCATCTCGCAAAATATATCCAGCTATTAAATAATCATAAAGGAATGCTTTTACTATAAAGATAAAATTAATTCTTATTTTTATTTTACTTAAAAACACAACTATAGTATATGATTATACTGAGCACATTATATGTCGAGTCAATCCTTCCAACCTACGATGTAGGTAGAAAAAATCATACGATTGTTAAAACGCAACAGTTTTTACAATTTTTTGATTCAGTAATAGTGGCTGTAATATCTCTATGCATTTATGTAAGGAGTATACTGTAATGTTACTGACGATACTTTTATCATTTTTTTTCTAGCCCATTGAAGTAGAAGATAGAATAAATATAATTACCTGGTTACTGTACTGTAGATATAGCTTACTGCGCAAGAGACGAGCATTTACGCCATGCTTAAAAAAAACGCGAAGGCTACGTGAGTTGTCTGAACAAAAATACTGAACACTTACAGTACAGTTAAGCTGTACTATAGTGGTATTACTGTACGTGTGTTACTGTAATATACCTCTCTCTCTCTCTCTCTCTCTCTCTCTCTCTCTCTCTCTCTCTCTCTCTCTCTCTCTCTCTCTCTCTCTCTCTCTCTCTCTCCCCTAATACCAGTGCATTAAACTTAGCTCCTCTTTCTGCTTTTACATAACTGTAATCCAAAAATATTGTGTGTGCACATGTGTGTGGGATGAGCTTTAATTACTTACCCCCATAATATAAGTATGCTTACATGTACATATTAACATCAAGTAATCTTGCTTGTATTACAATAAAATAGCTTGAAAATACGAGTGTATACAAAACAGGTAGCTTATTTATCTACGCATCATTAATAAATCTTGCTTGTATTACAATAGAATAGCTTGAAAATAAGAGTGTGTAAAAAAATCAAGTAGATTTGTATTGCACTGTACAATTAATTAGCAACTGTTAAAAATAAGAGCGGATTGAAAATTTCTCCCAGAATGAGTGTCATAGCATTCTGCGATATAAACTTTGAGTCCGGTTGGCAACTCTTCCGGAACATCAACTAGAGCAGGATCCTCATATTCTGCCAGTGGTATGTAAAAAACTCCTTGACGACAATTCTAAGGAAGTTGAAGCTGTTGGTTTCAAGGTAGAAACTTTGGTGTTCATAGAAAAAACTCAAAGTATCACTTTGAGTTCTGGTATTCCTTTGAACAACAACTTTATCAGTTTTGTCTACATCTAAAACAGGTCTCAAAATAGGGAAAGAATTTGATTAATGTGTTTTCACCTCAAAGACTGTCCCCACCATTGAGGCACGTACCTGTTCTCTCCTCTTAATCACAAAACACTCAAAGGCTGATACAGTCTTGGAAGCCCCATCTGAAACAGCTCTATCTAAAGAGGTCAGATAATCCAAAACAAACTTCAAGTCCTGATGGGCTGCAAATTTCTCTTCTATAAGACTAGAAGAGACCATTATAAAATCTGCAGAGAAAAATATTTCAATAATGTTTTCAACTTTATTATCCACAAACAGCATTTCTTTAGTAAACCAGCATGCAGATCCTGCATTCAAAGTTTTTATTAGCAATAATGATGGGCTCAAGATAGAAAGTTGCATTGAAATTGGAACAAGATTAGGTGACTGATTAGTCTTATATGTCAGCACATCTTTGATGTATAGATGGCTTAAAGACTGTACGAGAACCAGAATTGCAAGCCTTTCTTTATTATCAGTTCTATTCACAACAAAATGGGAGAACTGAAGGGCATAAAAAGTTTTGGAATTACAGTAGCATTCTTCGAATACTTATAATAACTTATCTTAAGCAACTTATTAGGGTATTTTTCAGCAATAAGGTTACATAAGGTTTGAAAGGGAGATGTTTCATCACATTTGGGGTATTTATCTGTGTTTTTTTCATCATCTTCCAGTACAGAAGGATGAACTAAGATATTACCTACTAGCTTTTGCATTTGTTCACTTCTGGTTGTAGAAGCTGCTGCAAATTTTTTTATTGGGGGACTTTTTTTGGTAGTAGATGTACTAGTGCCTACTTTTACCTTATTAGAGTTAACCCATAGATGCAACCTATCAATTTTAGCTGAAACTTCATCAGCAACATTAAGTTCTAAGATCATCTTAAGCTATGCCATAACATCCACACATGAAATGTGAAGGAGTCTAAGAATGCTTACTTTAGTGTCTATAAGAGTGACTGGGATTGCATGAATGCAAGGGTTCAGCAGTAGAAGGATCTAAAGTAAATAAGGAATTTGAGGCTATGTGAGATAACCTCAAATCTGTAAGGCCCTGTGAAACCCTTACTTTATCACTAGATCCAACTTGAGAAGTCAGGTTACTTTTTGTAGGTAAGATCAGAATTACTGCCTTTAAGTAAAGACTCGCTGGCCTTCTGAGATTTAACTAAGAAGCTAAATAAGTTAGAACTTTTGAAGCTCTTTACTATCAAAATTGGTTAAGTGTTGTACAGTATTAAAAAAGAGGATCTTATTGCTATGCGTGATTTCAGAGCTAAGAATCATTTGAAAACGTGATTTACCACAGTTTTTTCAATTCCATCTTTGGGAAAGGAAGTTATGACTGGAACAGAGAATAGATTTCTTTGTCAGGTGAGGGTAAATGATCCTAATAATTTTTTGTGGGTTAGGTGGTCAAATCATCCATTCTCCAAATGTTTATCTTTTCGGATTAAAAGATTGATCACGGAAGCTCACTAGGAGTTGCTACCAAATCAGAGGAAAGACTTGTAAGTTAGTGTGAATGATTTTAGAAGTTTAGCTACATCTCTGATTTTTAGTAAGAATCTCTTTGAAAAAACTTTCAGCTGTACAATAGCTCAGGGCATACAAAATTGCTTTTTGCTAAACAATATCTTAAAGAATCCTGGTTCTCTTATCAAGATTACGGTATAGCAGCTGCTTAAGATGTGGTTTAATAAAAGTTGCATTAGAGGTATTTTGAAAAACCATAATTGTAACAGTTTGGTACTGAGGCACTCGAGTAAGAGGTGAATCTGTTGTATAAGTGAGTAATTTTTTTAGACTTCAATTATTCTGAATTAATTACTGTGAATAATACACCAAGAAAAAACACAAGAAATTTAATAATGTTGGGAATATCCTTGCTTCCTGGTTTGCAACAGGTAATCCCAAACCATACGCGGTAGAGGGATGGTGCTGGCCCTGCTGCCAACTCACAGTTTCAGAATAAATCAAGAGAATCTGAAATTAGGGAAATCCTAATGTAAGAAGGGACTCCTAATCAAATTAACTTCATAAAATTTCATGTAAAGCTATTAAGAAATTGACTCAAGTAAAATTTACATATATATAAAGTAAACCTCTAAATGCTCAAGAGCAATACAAATATATGGGCATGTCCATTCAAACATACGTAAAAACAATGAGGCAACGAAACACGAGATTGAGAGGCAAAGCAAAACTATCTGGGATAAACAAGTAGTTACTAGGTTAACCCGGCAGACCATAAGTATAATATTATGGTTTAAAAAATATAATTTACTACTTGGTAAATATAAGTAAAAGTAATATGCTAGCTCCAGAAATATAAATGTTGTCTTTAAGTGAAGGCCCAAAAACGGATTTTGAGCGAAGCGAAAAATCTATTTTTGGGTGAGATAGCCATGGCGTCCTGAAGGAAGGTTCCTGTTTGGTAGCTTCCTTGGGTATAAGACTACTAAGATATTCCCAGAGAATTTAACCACAGGTTATCACAGAATTCTAACTTCTGGAGCGAGTATCTCAAAGGTTTCCCTTTAAGACATCGTAATACAACAGGGGACACGCATGTCTGAACGTGCCACATAGCTATCTTCACCCCGAACAGAGTTAATGCTTCGGTGTGTAAGGGCTGAGAATAGCTGGGAGCCGTTCCACAGCTAATCTCACTCGTGGCTACTACTGATACTCGAGACGTAAACAAACGGACGCCATTGCTCTAATGACGTCACGCCCGTCTTTATCCTGACGCCAGTTGCTGCCCATCACCATGATACAATTGTGTAGGGTGGGAACAAAACTGGACGAAGTAGTAGGGAGGGTCCATCAGGACGCCATGGCTATCTCACCCAAAAATAGATTTTTCGCTTCGCTCAAAATCCGTTTTTTGGGCTCAAGCCATGGCGTCCTGATGGAAGAGTACCAGAGAATCAATGTATCGTGGTAGATTTTCCCCCAGTGTTAAGTGCCTAAGCATTGACAAAACAGCAAAGTAATCTTAGGTAAAGAACCATAGGAACGAAGTATCCTGCCCCCCATTGGTAGGAAGTTCCCATGGGCTATGCCGACGTCAAAGTGGTATTGAAGGGCTATTCATCCTGACAGAAAAACTTTTAAGAACTTAGAGATGAAGCAGAATGTTTGATATTTGTATAGGAACATTCTGAATTAGGTCAGTGGTGGTTGGGCACTGTGTATAGAGTTCATCTCTTGGTTATCAGAAGTAAGTATTCGTGTAGGAACCTTACTGAGACAGGGTGAATATAATTTAGGATTAGACATCTTAAATTCTTCATGACCATAAGAGAGGAGGAATAAATAAAACTATGACAGTATGTATTTCATAGTAGGTAGGAGCTGAAAGAGACGCATAAGTAATAAAATAGAAATTTTATTTCACAATGCAGAAATTAAATAATTTACAGCAAAAGTAAAGTTCATTTACAGTAATAATAATGTACATAGAAATAAAGGCTTGCTCTTGAATCTGAAAAGGAATTTCAGGATTAGTAGGTACTCGTTCTCGAGGAACGCAAGTCTTTAAACAACACATCATGCTCAAGGCATGCGGCACTTGTGTGACACTATGACATTTCACCTGGGATAAGAACAGTTATAAAAGCACTAAGTGTTTTTAGACATCACTATGAATCGCTCGAGGGTCAACATAGGCACCCGAAGAGTTAGAGTCCCAAGTAACTCACTGTTCTACGCAGAGTTAGGTGCAGGTTTCATAACACTACCTGCGGCTACCACAAAATGTTTGACTTCGTGCACTTGTTTCGCATAATGTTTAAAGAAAACTCGCGAGGACTTCCAGCCCGTAAAGTTTTTAAGGCTTTCAAAGTCCATGCTCTGAAAGAAATTCAGAGACGATGCCACTTTTCTAGGATCATGACCAGCGGGTGTACTGTTCGGATCCGCTCTGCGAATGAAGTAGGTGATTTTCGCTCTTAATTGTTTCAGTGACAGGTCGCTGCCCGATGTTTCTCCTTTGAAGAGTTGGCCTCCACCAAAGTTCGAAGTTCTGCGAAGATAGACCTTGAGACTCTCTACTGGACATAGAGAGACATCCTCCTTCAGGGGGCATATTCTCCAAGGGCCCCATCTTTTGGTGGGTAATTCGTTTTTAGCGAGAAACGTCGGATCAGGGGAGAGGGTCACTTCTCCTGAATCAGCAAACAGGATGTGTCCCTCTTCTCTTAATAATGCCACTATTTCGCTGACTCGAGCTCCCGAGGCGAGAGCAAATAAAAATATAACTTTCTGAGTCAGATCCTTGAGGGGGCATGAATCGTTGTCCAAGTTGGAGGCGAAATGGAGTACCTTGTCTAGTGACCAGGAGATCGGTTTCGGAGGGGGTGCTGGGCGTAGGCGAGCACATGCTTTTGGTAATTTGTTAAAGATGTCGTTGGACAGATCAATTTGGAAAGCATATAGAATTGGTCTAGTCAAGGCCGATTTGCAGGTTGAAATCGTATTGGCTGCTAATCCTTGTCCATGAAGGTGAATGAAGAAGGACATACAGAAATCAATGGTGATTTCTTTAGGATTTTTTGCCTTGACAAAGGAGACCCATTTCCTCCAGGATGATTCATATTGCCGTCTCGTGGATTCGGTCTTGTATTCCTCTAGGAAGTCTAGACTTTTCTTCGAGATCCCAAACCTCTTCTTTGCGGCAAGGGAGAGAAAATCATGAGATGAAGGTCCTTGATTTTCGATGATGAAGCGAAGACAGTCGACTTCTGTACTTGTTGAGAGAGAACTGGGCCCGGGAGAGGGATCAGCTTGGGCTGCAGCTCCAGGACCAGGGGGTACCAGTTGCTCCGGGGCCACTTGGGAGCCACTAGGGCCGCTGTCCCTTTGAAGGTTCTCAGTTTGGAGAGGACTTTCAACAGAAGGTTGGTGGGAGGGAACAGGTATATCTTGGACCATCTGTTCCAGTCCAGTGACATGGCGTCCACCGCTTCTGCTTTGGGGTCCTCGTACGGGGCTACGTACAGAGGAAGTTGATTGTTGTCGCTCGTTGCAAACAGATCTATCTGAAGTTCTGGGACTTGGTGAGAGATGAAGGAGAACGATCTTGCGTCTAGAGACCATTCCGACTCTATCGGGTTTGTCCGAGATAGAGCATCCGCTGTCACATTGCGGAATCCTTGTAGGTGAACTGCAGACAGGTGCCACTTCTTCTTCTCCGCCAGACGGAAGATTGGGAGAAGCACCTGATTTATCTGGGGCGATCTTGAGCCTTGGCGATTGAGACAACGAACTACCACCGAGTTGTCTAGGGTTAGACGGATGTGGATCGAGGGCGGCGGGGATAACTTCTTCAGAGTTAGAAGGACCGCCATGGCCTCCAAGATGTTTATGTGGAACGTCTTGAATAGTGGAGACCAGGTCCCTTGAGCCTGTTTCAGGTGGGAGTGACCTCCCCAGCCTTCCAGTGAGGCATCCATGTGGATGTTGAGTGATGGAGGAGGGTGTTGGAGAGGAATGGACCTTTTCAGGGCCTTTGCTTCCGACCACGGCTTTAGGAGGCGTCGAAGTCTGTTTGGAAGCCGTCTCTTGAGGTCTCTTCGAGCGATGGATGCCGAGCGTCTCCAGACTCCCGCGGCATCCTTTAGCTGTGCACGAAGCACTGGGTTTGTCACTGAGGCGAATTGTAGAGAGCCTAGAACTCGTTCCTGCTGTCGTCTTGAAATGCGTTTGGATTTCAGTAGTCGCTTGACAGACCCTGCTATTTCCTTCCTTTTCTTCTGGGGGATGGAAAGGCGGTGTGACTGAAGATTCCAGTGGATTCCCAACCACTGAAACTTCTGAGCTGGAGAGAGGCGAGATTTCTTCTCGTTGATCTTGAATCCCAGGTGTTCTAGGTACTGGGTAACTTCGTTGCAAGACTTTGCACACTCTTCAGGCGATGGAGCCCAGACTAGCTAGTCGTCGAGGTAGGCCATCACCTGGACGTTTCTTAGGCGGAGCTGTTGTACTATGGCATCCGCCAGTTTTGTGAAGATCCGAGGGGCCACATTGAGGCCGAATGGCATGGCCCGGAAGGCGTAGCTTTTCCTTTGGAGTCGAAATCCTAGGTAGGAGGAAGCGTGATGGTTCATTGGAATGTGCCAATAGGCATCCGCCAGGTCTATAGAGACCGTGTAGGAACCTTGAGGCAGAAGGGTCCTTATTTGTTGAAGCGTCAGCATCTTGAATTTGTTGTTCTCTATGAACTTGTTGAGGGGGGATAAGTCCAGAATGACTCTGAGTTTGTCTGAGTCCTTCTTGGGAACGCAAAACAGTCTCCCTTGGAACCTGGTGGACTTTACCTTCCTTATCACCTTCTTGTCCAAGAGGTCTAGAACATATTCTTCCAGAAGGGGGGTCGATTGCTGGAAGAACCGCTGGAAGATTGGGGGTGGTTGCGTCCAACTCCAGCCTAGACCGTTCTTGATGATGCTGTGTGCCCAGGGATCGAAGGTCCAACGATCCTGGAATTGGCGGAGTCTTCCTCCCACCGGAAGCACTTCATTGCTTCTGGTGTCCCGAGGACTTGTTGCCTCGGCCGCTAGCTCCCTTTCCTCCTCTACCTCTGGAGGGACGACGAGATGCGTCTCTGCTTGCACCCCTGAACGAGCCTCTACCTTTGGCATGAAAGGTAGTGGATGGTTGCTCAAAGGCAGGGGTGAAGACCGGTGACTGTGACAACACCGGTTGGGGGACCAATTGAAAGGTCTGTTGTGGTTGGGCAACCACTTGGGAGGTAGCGGGTCCCGGAAACTGACGTCGTTGCTGACGTTGCTGGGGTTTTGGTTTTTGAGGTTTTCTCTTAGGCTGAGGTCCTTCGTCCTGAGAGGGTTTCCTTTTTCTGGACATGCCCCACTTGTGGAGAAGGTTCCTATTCTCCGTGGCGGCTCTGTCAGTTATTTCCTTGACCAGGTCAGAAGGAAACAGGTGCTTTCCCCAGATGTTGGAGGAAATCAGCCTCCGGGGTTCGTGTTTCACGGTGGCACCGGCAAACACGAATTCACGACAGGCTCTGCGAGCCTTTATGAAGTGGTACAAGTCCTTCATTACTGTCAGTAAGTGGGATTTGGCTAGTACCATGTAGTGATCTGGTACTCTTGTGTCACAGGCCATCACATCCAGTTGGACTTGATGAGAAAGAGATGCCGCAAGCCTCTCCTTCGTGTCTTGTTCCCGGCGAAGGAGGTGATCGTTGAGCTTAGGGAGGTCTTCATTAAACTGACGTCCGGCGACGTCAGGATCGAGCCTTCCCACGACGAAAGTATGCTGAACATCTTTCCAGTGTCGAGCGTCAGGGGGGGTCACGATGGAGAAGGGTCTGCACTCCTCCAGTGCAGGGCAGGGTTTCCCTTCTTCCGCCGCTTTAAGGCATGCAGCTAAGGCCTTTTCCAAGAAAGGAAGAACCGCATTGTCAGGTGCAACGTACGTAGGATGCTTCTTGCTCAAAGCCGGAAGCTTAGAGCAGGTAAAGCCCCTACTCTTAAATGCGGAGGCTAGCATAGCCTGGGCCTTTGCGAGATCGAACACTATCTCTTCTTTAGGTTCGGTCTCTTCCTTCGAGGCAGGTTCGGAACGAAGCCGGACGTAACAGTCCGGGTAGGCCTCGAAGCTTGGGAAGAACTCCACATCTTCCAACGGGACCGTGCCGATCTTGTCACTAACAAAGATTCTGCCGGTCGCAATAACCATATGCTCTGCATACCTCCACGGGTTGGCATGAGAGCAAGCTGGGAGATCCTTGACCGAAATCTTCTTCGGTTCTCTGGATCCAATCATCGACCTGATGGACTCCTGGTTCTCCTTCAGCCTGTCATCCATGACGGCTCTAATCAGCTGGATCAGTTCTTGGGTAGAAGAGGAAGGATCCGGAGTTGAGGAGGTAGACGGAACAGACATTTCCGTCGGTGTAGGAGTAGGAGGAGGGATGGACGAGGGAGCAGCTCCAAGCTCCGACTCGGTGTACTCCACCTTGTCTTCGTCCTCTTCGGCTCCTTGAGCCATAAGCGTCTTCTCCGTGTCTTCCGAGACGTCTGAGATCTGTTCATCATCCTCGGAATCTAAGCGACACTCGTGCATGGACTGAGCCATGACCACATCAGGTTCCACCGTAATTTGGACAGTGGGGATCGTATCTTTTGGTACCACTGAGTCAGAGGAGGCCTTAGGGAACAACAGGGACCTCAGTTCTTCGGTGGCCAGGTACGGTCCAGTAGCATTTTTCTGAAAGCCACGCACCCACTTGCGCAGCTTTTCACGAGAAATGTCTCTAACCTCCGCTGAGGGAGGGTTATGGAAGGCCTCAACTAGGTGGGCCTGGCAGACCGTACAATCCAGTGGATTCCAAAACTTCAAGTCCCCTTTCTTGTCTGCACAAGGGGCGTGAGTCCTGCAAGCCGTATGCCCGTAAAACTGCGGGCGTTTCACAGCGCAGAAGGCGAAGTCACACTTCATCTGCTCCTCCTGTGGAAGA
Source organism: Palaemon carinicauda (assembly GCF_036898095.1). Taxonomy (NCBI): domain Eukaryota; kingdom Metazoa; phylum Arthropoda; class Malacostraca; order Decapoda; family Palaemonidae; genus Palaemon; species Palaemon carinicauda. The sequence continues at coordinate 66,224,000 of NC_090730.1, read as the reverse complement.
AAGAGAAAATGAGTATGGGGGAGTCATAAGAATGGCTCTTAAACTAAGTTAATATTAATCATTAATTTTAACTTAAAGAAGGTGTGATGCATAGAGAATGAAAACAGTAAAGGAGAACATGCTCCATGCATCCCGCCCGGCTGGTTACCACAAGCTTGGTCCTTGGATAATCCAAATGACCGAGATCATTGGATATAGTTTCCTAGAATTCCTAGTATTTTGGAACTCCATGGAAAACCAAGGACAAGATTGGGATCGAATTCATTCGGTTCCCAGTTAAGAGCCAGAAGGCCTCATTAAAGGGTAACTGCTTCCGGCAACCAGCCGCGCTAAGATGCACATAGCCTGCTGGAAATAGAAGAATGCAAAGAGACAGCATGATCACTAATAGAGCAGTACTAGGTACTGATCTTAATAGCGGAAGCAGCTTATCTGTTTGCGATATAGGGCTATCCTAGTCTTATGATAGCTACAGTAAGGGGGTGCAAGTATTCTTGACGCCTCCGGGGCATCCGGCAAGCCGCCGGCATGCCGGAGCTCGCTCCAGCATAGATTCTGGCATTAGAACAGACGATTTTCAAAAGTCAGTTAAATACCAGGATGGCGGCCGCCGGCACAACGGCGGCACGCCGGCAGGAAGCGGCGGCTCCGGCAGTCGGAGGATGCCAGGTTGGTGACTGGGATAAGGATGGTAAAGGCAGTATCGGGTTGCCGGCAGTATATGCCGGCACTCCGGTGATCGACCGGCAAGCGGACGATTAGATAGGAGTAGGAGAGCCGCCGGTGGTAGCCGGCGGCAGCCGGCAGTCCCTCGGTACACGGGGGGCTGGCGGCAAGGGTAGGGAAGTCACCAAGTAGGAGGCAGGTATTGCCGACAGTAGAGGCGGCAAGAGACCGGCACCCAGATAGAAAGAGAGACAGGGGGAGGGGGGAAGGGATGCAGGAAGTACCGTCAGGGTTCCAGACATCCCTCCCCCTCCCTGAGGGGGTGTACCCATGATAGAGGCAGGCTCTAACATCCATGAGCAGGGGTCACTAGGGACCGGGAGCTAGGTAGCCCAAGGGAGGGCTAGGGAACACCCAAGAGGGGGGGGGGGGGGAGACTCCCATATGCAGAACTATACTAGTAACTAACCTTATAGGACACTATGAGGGTATATGTACCAGAGTGGACTGCACAAGGAAGCTCGGGTAGCCCTACTCTTCCACCCTAAGGAGGAGTTGTAGGACAGGGGACAGATGAGTATAAACTAACCTAAGCATAGGCTAGGCTATACAAGAGATAGGTGGGGAGGGAGAAGAGAGAAGTCTTCCCAGGAAGGGTTTCTGTACCAGAGCGGCCACTAAGGGAAGGGAGGACACTCCCTAACCTAAGATCAGGCTGATCGGCTAAAACGGTGCAAGAGTACCGTTTCAGCATGGAACAGAGAAACCTTCCTAACCCGACCTAGAACAGGGCTAAAAGTCCTGAACTAGGCAAGGAAGAAGACATATCGCTATCGCAGGAAAGTCATAGACTATCCTAGCCATAGAGGTAGGCTAGCCTAACCTCACTCTCAGACGCAGCCCTAAAGGGGGTTCATTCCTTTAGGGAGGACAGAGAGGCGATATATACTCTATTAGACAATTAATCCCTTTACTCAGAAAAGGGATCAAGGCTAAATAGAGGGAATGCCAAGGCAGGGGATGAAGGAAGCATATAGGGGTCCTAATATTAGGTTAGGCTAGAAAGAATCACTGACTAGCCTATCCCCTATATGGTCCCTGAAGGCGAAAACATTTGCATCACTGTCAAAAGTATTGTAAAATAATAATGCCACTATCTTCATAACTTAGTCTAGGATCACTAATAAATCATGCATGAACACTTGTATGTAGGCTCCTGGCCTGGGGGCTATAGTAGCCGACTGGTATGAGGTCAATCGATGACCGATAAAAAGCGTCTAAACACGATATAAAAGTTCCTAGCTATGAAGACTAAATAAACTAATGTATTCGATTAGTATATAATGCCGGAAGCGTTGTTGTGGCTAACTAAATAAGACATGCAAAACAACAACGACGCCATAAAATGGCGGGTCCGGTAGAGGCACAGCTCTGCCACAAAACATCAATTATTTCGCAAAATAATATTTACTTTACGGCCAGAGCTTAATTAAACAATACTGGAACCTTGTACTCAACTTTCCAGAAGAAGGCGAGGCTGAAGGTAACGACATAGCGAAGATGCAAAGCGATAAAGATAACACAAGGGAAAATCCGTCTAAGTAGGGCAGCTACTAAACAAAGGATGGATAAAGACGGGCGTGACGTCATTAGAGCAATGGCGTCCGTTTGTTTACGTCTCGAGTATCAGTAGTAGCCACGAGTGAGATTAGCTGTGGAACGGCTCCCAGCTATTCTCAGCCCTTACACACCGAAGCATTAACTCTGTTCGGGGTGAAGATAGCTATGTGGCACGTTCAGACATGCGTGTCCCCTGTTGTATTACGATGTCTTAAAGGGAAACCTTTGAGATACTCGCTCCAGAAGTTAGAATTCTGTGATAACCTGTGGTTAAATTCTCTGGGAATATCTTAGTAGTCTTATACCCAAGGAAGCTACCAAACAGGAACCTTCCTTCAGGACGCCATGGCTTGAGCCCAAAAAGACTGTTATATAATAGGCTTACTTGGTAGGCTAAATATAATTACATACATAGGTACCAATCGAATATGATTCTCTGATAAATTTCATGGGGAAATTCTGTTAGGACATTATTGTTCAACAATAATTACTGAAATTGAAATCGCAAATGACTAGCACCAAACGAAATTTGCAACGAACCTTCAATTTTTCAGCTATCCTTTCCAGGTCCAAGTTAAGTCGAATAGTCGTATTAGCAACTAGATGGTATCGGTCGGCAAGTTGTTCTTCGTGGAGATGGTGGCGGCCTAAGGAGGATAATAGGCAGCATTATCCGCCTCACCACCCTCGGTACATGGGCCAGGTCACAGATACATTTTAGCTCTTCATAGTTCCTTTATAATGCACTGCACGGAAGATTAGTATGATCGTAGTAACGATCTAAAAGTCGCGCTGTGCTAGGTAGTGGTCACGTCTTCACTGTCCCTCTCCTTCCAAGCTACTGCTGCTCCAAAGTATTTTGGGAACGAGGTTGACGCTGGAAGATAACCAAACTAAGCAGTAACTGGTTACAGGGTTAATGTAATTAACTACCTTCGTTGCTGTTTGCTTGGTGCTTGGTATAGTTAAGTTAAAAGAAAATCAATTTACCAAACATTTATTTAAATGATGAAGGAAATGCATATATTTACCAAGCAATTACAATAGAAGAACAAAGACACCCAAACAGCAAGATATAACTTTAATAATTAATGGTTATTTTAGAGCATAAGGAAGCAATAAAAGCAAACTACATGAAGAATACAAGACTTAACTAATAATGTTATGCAAAATAAGGAAAAACTCTTCAATTAATAAGAAGGAAAAACTAAGGATAAACATAACTTTCCAAACATCAATTCATATCTCCTTCATAACTCACCTTCATATATCCTTTTTGTGTATCCTTTACAAGTTATACGAATGAATGATCTTAGCCCGTATCCAACCAACTGTTGAAGGACAACCAGCCGATCCTGCTGCAGTCAGGTATTAAACCTGACGCAATACATCGAGGACGTTTTAGAGGAGAAGCAAATCATCGGTATAGTTTTTGTCAATCTTATGGTGGCATATGATACTGTAAAGCAAAGAGCACCCCTCCTGAAGGTGGCTCAAACTATACAGAATACTAGAATAGTCCACATTACTGAATCACTGCTTACCAATCGGCGATTCTTTGTAAAAAATCGATGGCAGGAAAAGCAGACAGTGGATATAGACCAAGGACCTTCCACAAGGGTCAGTGCTGGCACCAATGCTATTTAACATTATACAAATGACCAGCCGCTGTAACAGAATAGCCACAGGTACATATATGCAGATGACCTGTGTGTTTCCAGACAATCGGACTCCTTCATCAGTATTGAATAAAATCTGCCAAATGCCTTGATTAACCTCTCCACCTACAGCAAAAAGTGGCACCTCAATGTTAATCCAAGCAGAACTCAGGTGTGTGCCTTTCACCTGAACAATCGCCAGGCAAACAGAAAGCTAAAGATCATGGGGTGACAAAAAACTGGAAAATCATCTCTACCCAGTCTACATAGGTGTAACCCTAGAACACACAAATAAAAGAAAACAAAGTATCAACTAGGAACAATCTTCTCAGCAAACTTGCCAACACCAACTGGGGAACAGATCCGGAGACAAACAACCCTAGTACTTTGTTACTGTGTTGTGGAGTACTGTGTACCAATGTGGGCAAGATCATGCCGTGCGCATAAATTACCTTGAGCTAAATAAGTCCTGTCAAATTATAACTGGTACCCTAAAATCAACACCCCTACCATATTTTTTGGGGCTTAGGCCATGTCATCCTGATGGAAGGTTCCTTCAAGTAGCTTCCTAGGGTATATTTGAGTACAGTGATATTCCAAGAGAATTTACCTTAGGGTCTCCAGAATTCTAACTCCTGGCACGAATATCCCTAACTTTACCTTTTAGGGATACCGCATAATATCAGAGGACGTATTCTTGACACGCCACATAGCTATCTTCACCCCGAATAGCGTTTACGCATCGAGGGGTTAAAGTGGCAAAAACAAAGGGGAGCCGTTAATAAGGTACCGCTCCTCCGCTACTGTTTTGAGTCTCTAGATGACGTCATCATCGCTGCCATGTTTATTCCTTTACTCGTAGCTTTATTGGTCTGTGATTTTCCTGGTGCTCTCTCGCTATTTTTTGGAATTTTGGATTAATCGTGCAATCTCCAGCCTCTTCTGCCTCTGAAAAGTTGAGTATTTGATCTTTACATTGTATAAATGTAAGCTCTTGCCTTTTTATAATATGAATTAAGGTTAAATTAACGTTTGCAAGAGCTGTTGCCCAACCGGAGGCGTCAAGGATGCTGTCGTTCATAACGCATGAGTCATTTAGTTAGTCAGAACGACCTTCCCGGTACTAATAGCCTTAAGATAATATTAGCTATTTAGCCTTCATTGTTAGGAATTCTTTGTATTATGCCGATAGTATTCATATTAGTTTCGGCGATTTAGGTAACCGAATCTTGTTACGCTAGGCTTCCTAGCCTAGGCGTTCAGTTTATAGTACTTTCATGAATGATATAATAGACTTTCCCTGTGTTATAATTTCAATGAAGTTTTAGGCAAATTTTATACATGTAAGATATATAGATTGCATTATATCTTCCTCTTCCAAGATAGTATACGAGAGAGTTTCTGTGATTTGGGTGGTCGATTCTCGCTACCACTGGGCTGCTGGCCTGGTGGCTTTGGTATACTTTCATACATGTTCCCCGACTGCCCTCGTGTGTCGTTTTATTGATTCAGGCGGAGATAGATATCTCCTGGAATTTTTATAATGCGATACCTGTCTCCTAAGGAGAATTGAGGGCAATCCCTCCTTCCCTCTGAGTTTAGACTGGGCTTTAGCTCTGGTCGGTCGTGCCTCGAGTTGTACTCAGACAGGACTGGGCTGGGGTTTTCTGTCCCTTCCCTGTGGCCTCAAAGGCAGGTTTTTGGGTTTTGGTCAGAACCTTGGAGTGATTAGTCTGGTGCCGGCAGCTGGCTAAGCTGCTGGCATAGGGGGCTGGACCTCCCTGGACCACACCTGAAGGTTTCGTGTGACATTGTTACCTTCTTCCTGTGGTCTGGGTGGCTGGTCCTGTACCGGTGGATCCTGGGCTGAAGAATGGACATTCTTCTGCCGTCTGGGTGACACCAGCACTGGAACTCTGTTCCTCTCTTGTTTGAGGGTGGCGTCGAGAGTGCTGCCGGCCCCTTTGCTGTATTGGCTGACCCTGGGCTGGAGAATGGAATTCTCCTGGTGCCTGGGATGGCTTCAATACTGGAACAGAGTTTCTTTGGGTGAGGTGGGACTGGCAACCCTGCCGGCTCCTTCCACACCCCATGGGACTCTCACCCCTCCCCACTCTGTCCTTTGGTGGTGGCCTAGCCATCGCAAACCTTTGGCCGTCGTCCTGCAATCACGACGATTGCCGGCGGGTTGTGGGGCTGGCTCGGGCTTCTGTCTGTGGTGGCATGGTCGCTCAGCTCTCCCTTGCGGACGTAGTGCTCCGGGAGAGTTGGGCCGGCTGTGGGGTGTTCTTTGGTCCTCTCTTGGACTGCCATTCATAGCCTGTGGCCGGCAGAGACTGGCAATAGTTGTGGATGGGTGGAAGCCTGAATAATATGTTCTCCCCTTCCATTTGAACCCTCATTCTGGAGGAAGGCAGTGGGGCAGACCTCTTACACTGTCCTTCACTTCATGCTTTCTCTCTCCCTATGGGCTAGTACCGCTGGGTCCTAATCTACCGGCAGCTACTCCTTAGCCAGCAGTGCGCTGTCTAGACTTGCGTGCTGGTAGCCTAAGAGCCGCCGGCACAACTGACTTGGCAGGCAAAGAGCCAGCCGAATTCAGATTGCAGGCCACTACACGGACTGGCAGGTCGCTGGCTGTTCTAGTAGGCCAACAGCCGGTGACATGCCGGCAGCCGGCAAGCTGCCGACAGTCGGGGAAACTGCCGACCGCCGTATATATATCTAGTTCGACACGGCGGTCTCCCGGTGGTCGGTGAACTGCCAGCCACCACCACAACTGACAATACATGGACTGAACTGTGCCCTGGTGCCAGCCTTGCCGGCAGCATGCCGGCCGGAACTGCTGTATATGAATATACAGTAGCCAGTATGTTTGCAATATAGATCATACTGTGAACAGAAAACTACAGTATATATTATACAGTAGCCTAATTTTTTCCAACATACTCTGTGTTGTCATGCGCAGCTGATTGTTGAGACCATATATTATAAAGAAGGGAAGTTCTTTCTATACAATAATAACTGATCAGTGATAACGATCCTCAATCTTAAACCGTTGGGAGCTAGATTAAGTTACACTTACTTAGGATAGAAATCTCCCGATGGGCTTTCCAAAATAGAATGACCCATGGCTTTAATTTACAGGGAGGTCACAGCAATTGGCTGAGCAGAAAACATATGTATGTGTTTTCCTATTTCATTTCTAGCTTATCTATCCTAAGCTATATGCAAAAAAAAAAAAAAACAACATAATAGTAATTATAATATTTGTATAGTTTATCCAGTGAGCTGAACCCCCGTATACTCATTTTATTTTCCTCTCTTTACAGGAGGACCATCCTAAGTGTAAGAGCGTCTTCTGCAACGTGCGCAGCAAGAACTTCTGCGGCCATGAGGTGTGCAGGACGCACTCACGCTGCTCCATCACCAAGGGACCTCTGAAATATTGGGACCCCCAGGTATGTAACAATTGTAAAACCTTGGTTACTGAGGCTTTCGATGACTCTCAGTCAGCGGAGTCAAGGGATGCAGCAAGGGAGAAGCTGCGTAGATGGGTCCGTGGTTTCCAAAAGAACACCACGGGGCCTTACCTTCCAAATGAAAGGATGCGGGCCTATCTTTTCCCTAGAGCATCTAAGGATGCTGTCATACCACAGCCTCGCCCAGAGATCCCTTGCGTCCAAATACCCATAGAGTCGGATGTCTCGGACGCGATGAAGGACATCCAACTAGACGACAGGATGTCAGAAGTGTCAGAAGACACTGAAAAGGACCTCCTTGCAGGAGGTCAAGAAGAGGAGTCGACTTTGGCTTCTGATACCGAGGAGGAAGAGGCCGAAACGGTTTCGGTTTTGTCGGTTCCTGCCCCAGAACCAGTACAGTACCCTCGACATCTGCTCCTCCATCGGATGACATAAGGCAGACTCTATCTTCCATTATGGCAATGATGGAGCAGATGCAGAAACAGAACGCTGAAAAGGAATCTGCATTGAGGTTGGAAATATGCCAACTTGGAACATCCCGTGGGTCTCACAAGAGACTCAACGTGAAGGAACTTCCTTTATGTTCGGATATGAACCCGTGGAGGCATGCGGAGTACATGCCCATGACAACCGGGAAGATTTATATCTCTGAGAAGCTGGGATCAGTCCCCATCGAGGATGTGGAATTCTGGCCCAGTTTCGAGTCTTATCCTGACTGCTTCGTCCGTCTGAAGACGGAGCCAGCATCAAAGGAAGAGACGGAGCCAAAAGAGGTCATAGTTTTTTACCATTCCAAAGCATAGGCTTTGTTGACTAGTACTTTGAAGGAGAGGGGCTTCACTAATTCAAAGGTGCCGGCTCTGAGTAAAAAACATCCTTCCTCTGTTGCTTCATCTACCCGGGCCTTTCCCTTCATGGGAAAAGGGTACAAGGCTGTATTGAAAGCAATAGAAACAGGGAAACCTTGCCCTACACTCGAGGAGTGTAGACCCTTATCCCTAGCTTTGCCTATGGACCAGAAGGACTGGAAGGAAGTACATCTTATCTTCTCAGTCGAGAAGTTGGAGGCAGATACTGCTGGACGCCAGTTCGGCGAGAACCTCCCTAAGTTGTCAGAGTTTCTCTTGCGCAAAGAGCAAGAGACTAAAGAAAGGCTTGCCACTTCTATGTCCTTCCAGACTACCTTGGAGACAATGGCAAGTGATCCTCAGAACCCGGATATGTTTATGGTTGTGGCCAAAACACATTTGGCTACTGTAACAAAAGACCTATATGGCTTTGTTAAAGCCAGAAGAGCTTGTAGGAAGTTCGTGTTCGCCTCGGCTGCGGTGAGACACGAACCCAGGAAGCTAATATCGTCTAGTATCTGGGGAAAGGACCTCTTCCCGACCGAAGTGGTCAAGGAAGTAGTCGACAAGGCCGCCACGGAGAATAGGAACCTTCTCCAAAAGTGGGGCTTGTCACAGAAAAGGAAGTCTTCCCCAGATGAGGGTCCCCAACCAAAAAGAGGCCAAGGTTGCCCTCTCGCCCCGCCAGACAACAAAAGCAACAACAACTTCCCGCGACCGCGGTGCCCCAGTTTGTGGTACAACCTCAACCCACCTACCAGTTAATACCCCAGCAAGTGGTGACACAGTCACCAGCATTTACTCCAGCCTTTGAGAGACAGTCTACTACCTTTCGGCCGAAAGGTAGAGGAACATTTAGAGATTCCTCTAGACGCCCCTCAAGAGGAAGAACAAATAGGGGAGAACGCGGTCAAGGAGGCAAGTCCTCTGGTCAACAACAGAAATGAGATGCTTCCGGTGGGAGGAAGACTATATTCGTTTCGGGATCGTTGGACCTTCGATCCCTGGCCCACAGCCTGATCAAGAACGGACTAGGCTGGAGCTGGAACACAGCTCCATCATCATTCCCTCAATTCTTCCAACACTCCACCCCCATTCTGGAAGAATAAATCCAAGAACTCATGAGCAAAAGAGTAATAAGGATGGCAAAGTCCATCAAATTCCAAGGAAGGCTGTTTTGTGTTCCCAAGAAGGACTCAGACAAACTCGAGTCATTCTGGACTCAACAAGTTCATAGTAAACTACAAGTTCAGGATGTTGACCCTTCAACACATAAGGACCCTGTTACCCAAAAAGGCATACACAGTCTCCATAGACATGGCAGATGCCTATTGGCATGTTCCAATCAATCGCCAACTTTCATCCTACCTAGGATTCAGGCTACGGAAGAAAAGTACGTCTTCAGAACCATGCCCTTCGGGCTAAACACAGCCCCAAGGATCTTCACGAAGCTTGCAAATGCAGTCGTTCATCAACTACGCCTAAAAGGTGTTCAGGTGGTAGCCTACCTGGACGATTGGCTGGTGTGGGCAGCATCCGAGACGGAATGCATGCAAGCCTCCAAGAAAGTGATCCAGTTCCTGGAATATCTGGGATTCAAGATCAACATCAAAAAGTCTCGCCTATCTCCAGCTCAGAAGTTTCAATGGTTTGTGAAAAACTGGTAAGAGAGGCTTTTTATGATCAAAAGTCCACTGAGTCAAGGGACGCAGCAAGGAAAATGCTGCGAAAATGGGTTAGAGGCTTCCAGAAGAATACTTCTGGCCCATACCTTCCTAACGAAAAGATAAGGGCTTGTCTTTTCCCTAGGGCATCTTCGGGTGCGGTTATTCCCCAGCCTCAGCCTGAGATTCCCTTGGTTCAGATTCCGGTTGAATCTGAGGTTTCGGATGCCTTAGAGAGCATCCAATTAGAGGACAACATGTCAGTTGTCTCAGAGAAGACTGAGAACAACCTCCTAGTGGAGGAATTGGATCAGGCGGATGACGTTCCACCTGAGACAGAAACCGAGAAAGCCGAAACAATTTCGGTATCATCGGCCACAGTGAATGAGCCGGTGCCTTCGACCTCTTCCACTGCACCCCAACTAGATTCTATCACGAGTACGTTGTACTCGTTGCTGTCCATGGTGCAGGACATTCAAAAGAAATCGTCCGAGAAGGAGACCTCTCTTCGGACTGAAATGCATCAGCTAGTTGCATCACGTTTGGCCCTGAAGAAGCTAAACGTTAAGGATCTCCCCGCCTACTCTGACGTTAACCCCTGGAGGTACGCAGAGCACATGCCTATGTCAGGGGGGAAGATCTTCCTCTCAGAAAAACTGGGCACTGTCCCAGTGGAGGAAATTGGGTTCTGGCCCAGCAAAGGGGCCTACCTGGATTGCTATGTCCGTCTTAAGACGGAACCGGCATCCAAAGAGGAAACAGAGCCGAAGGAAACTATTGTCCTTGAACTCTCTAAGGCTCAACCTTATATACCACCACCTTAAAGGAGAGGGCCTTTACTAGCTCTAAAGTGCCGGCTCTCAGCAAGAAGCACCCGTCCTTCATTGCTGACCCTAAACGTGCCTTTCCCTCTATGGACAAAGGGCTTAAGGCAGCCTTAAAGGCAGTTGAGGCAGGGATACCGTGCCGTACACTGGAGGAGTGTAGACCCTTCTACCTTGCCTTCCCATCAGACGATGCAGACTGGAAGAATGTACACAACACCTTCACAGTTGGGAAGCTGGAGGCAGATATTGTCGGACGACAGTTCGGCGAAGACCTCCCCAAGCTGTCGGATTTTCTCCTGCGTAGGGAACAGGAGACAAAAGAACGTATTGCTGCTTCCTTGTCTCTGCAGACTGGCCCGGAGACAATGACAAGCATCCCAGATACCCCGGACACGTACATGGTTTTCGCCAAATCCCACTTGGCGACAGTAACAAAAGACCTGTACAACTTTATTAAAGCCCGAAGGGCTTGCAGAGAGTTCGTGTTCGCCTCGGCTGCGGTGAGACACGAACCAAGGAAGCTGATAGCTTCTAACATCTGGGGAAAAGACCTCTTCCCAAGTGAAGTGGTCAAAGAGGTCGTGGACAAAGCCGCCACAGAGAATAGAAACCTTCTCTCTAAATGGGGCTTGTTCTCTAAAAGAAAATCTTTAGCTGATGAGGGTCCCCAGCCGAAGAATAGACCAAAACGACCTAAAGTGCCCTCTCGGCCTAAGCAACAGCAACAGCTTCCCGTGGCCACGGTGTCCCAGACGGTGGCACAACCACCCACCACCTTCCAACTGGTGCCCCAAACACTGGCGACTCAGTCACCAGTGTTCACCCCAGTATTTGAAAGGCAGTCTACGACCTTTCGGCCGAAGTCTCGAAGTTCCTCCAGACGCCCCTTCAGAGGTAGGGGCAACAAGGGTGGACGTGGCCAAGGAGGTAAATCCTCCACCCAGCACTCAAAGTGAGATGCTACCGGTAGGAGGGAGACTCTTCTTCTTCCGGGATCGTTGGACCTTCGATCCCTGGGCCCACAGCCTAATCAAGAACGGACTAGGGTGGAGTTGGAGCGCAACTCTACCAACCTTCCCTCAATTCTTCCAACACTCAACCCTCATATTGGAAGAATATGTTCAGGAACTCTTGAGCAAAAGAGTTATAAGGAAGATGAAGTCTGTCAGATTCCAAGGAAGGCTATTTTGTGTTCCGAAAAAGGACTCGGAAAAGCTCAGAGTAATTCTGGACTTGTCACCACTCAACAAGTTCATAGTGAACTACAAGTTCAAAATGCTGACGCTTCAACACATCAGGACCCTGTTGCCCAAAAGGGCATACACAGTCTCCATAGACATGACGGATGCGTACTGGCATGTTTCGATCAGCCGTCAAGTTTCCCCTACCTGGGATTCAAACTACAAAGAAGACAGTATGTTTTCAGAGCCATGCCCTTCTGACTGAACATAGCTCAAGGGTATTCACCAAGCTTGCGAATGCAGTCATTCATCAACTACGCCTAAAAGGAATCCAGGTGGTAGCCTACCTGGACGACTAGCTGGTGTGGGCAGCATCCGAAGAAGAGTGCAGGCAAGCCTCCAAGGAAGTGATCCAGTTCCTGGAACACTTGGGATTCAAGATCAACTTGGAAAAATCTCGACTGTCTCCAACTCAGAAGTTTCAGTGGCTGGGCATCCACTGGAACTTGCAGTCACACTGCCTTTCCATTCCATCAAAGAAAAGGAAAGAGATAGCAGGATCTGTCAAAAGCCTTCTTCGGTCCACAAGGATATCAAGAAGGCAACAGGAGAGAGTGTTGGGGTCTCTCCAGTTCGCCTCAGTGACAGATCCCGTATTGAGAGCACAATTAAAAGATGCATCAGGAGTCTGGAGAAAATACGCATCAAACGCTCGAAGAGATCTATAAAGACCGATACCAAATCGTCTGCGATCCCTACTCAAGCCATGGTCGGAGGCCAAAAACCTAAAGAACAAGGTTCCCTTACAACCACCTCCACCGTCAGTCACCGTTCACACGGATGCCTCGAAAGAGTGGTGGGGAGGTCACTCTCATCATCGGAAAGTCCAAGGAACCTGGTCTCCCCTCTTCAAAACCTTCCACATCAATTTCCTGGAAGCCATGGCAGTTTTTCTTTCCCTAAAGAAACTGAAACTCCGCTGCTCAATCCACATCCGTCTGGTTCTAGACAGCGAAGTCATAATGAGATGCCTAAACCGACAGGGCTCGAGATTGCCTCACATAAATCAAGTGATACTAGCCATCCTCCGCCTAGCAGAGAAGAAGAGATGGCACTTGTCAGCAGTCCACCTTCAAGGGTTCCGCAATGTGACAGCGGACGCTCTATCCAGAACCAAACCGATAGAGTTAGAATGGTCCCTAGATGCAAGATCGTTCTCCTTCATCTTACGCAAAGTCCCAGGACTGCAGATAGACCTCTTCGCAACGAGCGACAACAAGAAGCTACCCCAGTATGTAGCCCCGTAGGAGGATCCTCTAGCGGAAGCAATGGATGCGATGTCCTTAGATTGGAACGGATGGTCCAAGATCTACCTATTCCCTCCAACCAACCTTCTGCTGAAAGTCCTCGACAAACTGAGATCCTTTCGGGGGACAGCAGCAATAGTGGCCCACAAGTGGCCCAACAGCGTTTGGTTCCCCCTGGTAACGGAACTACGCCTGAAACTGATCCCGTTGCCGGACCCAGTTCTGACTCAGCAAGTGCAGAAATTGACTGTCTCAGCTTCATCAGTGAAAACCCAGAACCTTCATCTCATGATTTTCTCGCCTTAGCGGTCAAGAAACGGTTTGGGATTTCTAGGGACAGTATTAACTTCCTAGAAGAATACAAGTCAAAGTCAACAAGAAGACAATATGAGTCTTCCTGGAAGAAGTGGGTGGCCTTCGTCAAGGCAAAGAAACCTAAGGAGATTTCTACGGACTTCTGTTTGTCCTTCTTCATCCATCTTCATGAACAAGGTTTAGCAGCCAATACGATTACTACATGTAAATCCGCCCTGGCCAGACCAATGCTTTACGCCTTCCAGGTAGACTTTTCCAACGAAATCTTCAACAAGATCCCTAAAGCCTGCACTAAACTTTGGCCCGCAGCTCCTCCTAAGCCCATTTCATGGTCTCTGGACAAAGTTCTTCATTCAGCATCAACCCTGAACAACGAGGATTGCTCGCTGAAAGACTTGACTCAGAAGGTGATATTCTTATTTGCACTAGCCTCGGGAGCCAGAGTTAGCGAAATAGTGGCCCTCTTGAGGGATGATGGCCACATTCAGTTCACAGACAATGGAGAACTGAACCTCTTTCCGGACCCGACGTTTCTCGCCAAGAACGAGCTGCCCACTAAGAGATGGGGTCCCTGGAGAATCTGCCCTCTGAAGGAAGAAGCATCCCTCTGCCCAGTGGAGTGCCTAAAGGTCTATCTTCGTAGAACTTCAGGCTTTAAGGGAGGTTAGCTTTTCAGGGGAGAGACTTCCGGTTCAACATTATGAAACAGATAAGGGCGAAAATCACCTACTTTATTCGCAGAGCGGATCCAGACAGTACACCCGCAGGTCATGATCCGAGAAAAGTTGCCTCGTCTCTGAATTTCTTCCAAACGATGTCGTTTGAAAGCCTTCGTGCTTATACTGGATGGAAGTCCTCGAGGGTCTTTTTCAAGCACTACGCGAAGCAATTACAAGAAATTAAATTTCATGTGGTGGCAGCTGGCAGTGTAATAAAACCTGCTGTTTGATTACTGCGAAGAACAGTGCACTATTCGGGACTTATAGTGAAGGGTGTACATGATAGACTCGTAAGGCATATCATGTTGAGTTTTGTGTTTAAGTGATAACACTATAGACTGTTCTCCCTACACAGGTGACATTAAGCATAATAGACTGACACAAGTGCCAGGCATTCTTATATGCACAGTGTTCCTAGTAACAACAGAATGTATAGTGAAATTTTTATATTTCCCTTAGAGTGGCTAATGTTTTCCTTTTCAGGTAAACCCTATTTATTCCTGTTATTACTGTTTATGTTTTTATGCAGAATTATTCAGCATACATTGTAATTGAATACAACCATGATTTCTATTTTTGTAATAAACAATAGAATGAATCTTTGCGTCTCTTTCGCCCCAAATATTTCAGTGTATGTATAAGTCAGAGCATCCTTGACTCTTTTGATATTCAAGTAAATATCGGAACTAAGATTCATATTGTTCCAGGCAAACAGGTAAGATCTTACTGTACTAGACTGTTCATTTTACTGTTTAAGGTTTTCTACACATATATAAACCTGTCCGTCTCTTTATCGACAGACCCAGGAGGTACAGTAACCTGCCCAGACCAATACCATCCTAGTAGAAACTAAGCTTTACATATATGATGACACTAATATACAAACTGTTTGCTAGATTGTTCCTTGAACTCATAATCCTCGGGTTTTTTCCTTGAGTCTACCTAGACTTTTCCCTGTAGGGGGCAGGAAGCACTGACATATTTCATGATCAGCTGATTGATGTATAACGGTAACATCAAGTGTCTCTAGGTCTAAAGACCAAAGAGGAAAGATTTAGCTTGAGATGAACGGCACTATTGAAAATCCACAGATACATTAATGCTCTGGTACACTTCCATCACGACGACATGGCCTGAGCCCAAAAAACCGATTTTGAGCGAAGCGAAAAATCTATTTTTGGGTGAGGTAGCCATGTCATCCTGATGGACCCACCCTCTTTTGGGACAAAAGGATAATGAATCCCTCCCTATGGTACTGTATCTGCAACACCTACAAAGCTACAAAGAATGACTTGGTGGCGCCTCGCGGTGGCGGATTGGCGCACTATTTGCAGAGCAGCAGGGAGCGTCGAGAGCGATGTCTCTTTAACTACTCTCCTTATTCTTGCCTCTCTTTCCCCTCGAAGTGAAAGCTCTATTGGGGGTGTAGATAGCCATGAGACGTGTCAAGAATACGTCCTCTGATATTACGAGATATCCCTTCGTAAAATTTTAAGGGATATTCGCTCCAGGAGTTAGAATTCTGGATACCTTTGGTAAATTCTCTGGGATATATCACTGTAGTCAAATATACCTAGGAAGCTACCTTTGAAGGAACTTCCATCACGACCACATAGCCTGAGCCCAAAAATCTATTTTTGCGTGAGATAGCCATGTCGCCCTGATGGAACCGCCCTCCTTTTCATGAAAAGGGCTTCACAGGACCCCTCCCGAAAGTACTGTATCTGTAGCACCTCGCCTAACGCTACAAGGAATAAACATGGCAGCGATGATGACGTCATCTAGAGACTCAAAACAGTAGCGGAGGAGTGGTACCTTAATGGCTCTCCTTCGTTTTTGCCACTTTAACCCCCTCGATGCGTAAACGCTATTCGGGGTGAAGATAGCTATGTGCTATGTGGCATGTCAAGAATACATCCTCTGATATTATGCGATATCCCTAAAAGGTAAAGTTAGGGATATTCGCGCCAGGAGTTAGAATTCTGGAGACCTTAAGGTAAATTCTCTGGGAATATCACTGTAGTCAAATATACCCTAGGAAGCTACTTGAAGGAACTTTCCATCAGGACGACTTGGCTATCTCATCCAAAAATAGATTTTTCGCTTCTCTCAAAATCCGTTATATAAAATAGCCAGTATCCCACCACCCTATATCCAAAGAGAAACGCTTGCAAAAACTGAAAAGAATAGACGAATTAGTGACCCTAGGCATCCAGTCCACAATCATGAGGAAGCAAGGCGAAGACTGAAATCCCCCCAAAGCTTCGCAACAGTCGATGGACTAGAACCAATCCGGACAGCTGCTCACAGGCTAGGGAAGTGACAGGAAAGTGACCAATGGACACCCATTGAGGCATTGCCCAACCCAAATGAAAGCCTACCCAACAGAGCAAGTCTCACCAGGAAGGACTCAGTAACCCTAAACAGAGGAAGGGTAAAAGTGAGCAAAATTGGAGATAACTGCCACAAATTGGGATTAGCTACCAACTCTGAATGCCCATGAGGGCTACACCACAAACAATGGAACACATCCTATGAGGGTGCCCAGTGGATCCTCATTGCTCAGATCAAGACCTCAGAGATGCAAACAACAACACCCTCCTGTGGGTTTGACATTGATGCAATGAGGAGTGTGTGAATCTGCAATATGAACATCAGGGGTTTTTCATCAAAATAAATGGAAATTTTGTGATAGAATTTGTATACATGCCCACCCTTCTCCCCCAATGACTAGTAATGTCAAAGAGATAGGATATTAGTTGTAACTTTGTGGCTGAAATGGGTTGCCAATAACCACCAGTTGTCACCTTGGTGGGTGAGAAAATGGGATTTTTTGGGGGGAGAGGGTAATGTCAATTTGGGGTCATCTTCAAAGGACAAAGCAATACAAACAACAGGTGAGGATAGAAATAAATTTTGTCATTAAAATTCAATTGTTGTATTCATATTTTCTCTTATACAATTTTTTCTTTTATGGTTAGTGTAATATTGGTTTTGCAAACATTGATTTTCCACATTCTTACTGCCATTCCAGTCTTCCTACTTTGATAATTTGAAGACCTTTTATTCTGCTGTAATTATGTTGTTATTTTTATTATTAATTGGTCTGGACATGTATGTACTGTAGCTTTCAAAGGTCTTGCTGTCTTTCCAAACAATAATGGGCTCATTGGTGGTCCATGATGTAGCAAAGTTTCCAACAGTTATGTTCAGGATAAAGGAAGTACTGTGCTGCATTATGAATTATAACCTTATATTTTTATTAGCCTTGAATGAGAATGTTATTGTGTTTTCAGGAAAAAGAGAGAAATTAGTAAACAAATTGTTGCGGAAGGCATTCAGGAAAGACAAAAATTAACTGATGTTCATGACAAGAAAAAGACCGAATTAGAGAAGCAACATGAGGAGGTTCGTAATCAATTTGAAGAGGAGAAACAAAGGGTGAGTATAATTATCTTATTTTTTAATTAAACAGCTAAATAATTTAGACAAAGCATTTATAACTCAAAATAAATTTCATATACTGTATTGTGATGAAAATGGAAAAGAAAGCTGCCCACAATAAATTTTCTATAGATGTGATAAGTAAACCATTGTAAACCAGACTTTTAACTCAGAACGTAAATTAGCCATCTTGTTTACGGAAACATGCCTATGAACAAATAATTTCTAAACCAAGAAGAAAGTAAAACCTCTCTCATCCTTGAGTGCGTATTCACAGTAAGTTAGATAGGTCTGGACTGTCAAGCTGTTTACCCATTATGTGGTAAGTTTTTGACAGGAATGTGGGAGATTAAGAGACAGGAGAGATTGGAGAAATCGGGGGGAGGTCCTCTCCATCACATCATGTTGGAGTTATTGATTAGTTTGTGTACAGTGATGCCTCGCAACACAAAATTAATTGGTTCCGTAAGGGCTTTCGTGAAGTGATTTTTTCTTGTAGCGAGTCGCCTTTTACATGTAAATAGCCTAATTTGTTCCCCACCCTAGAAAAACACCACATTAAATTATTATAAAAATGATATTCGGCCCTAAATGTACTAAATATATGAAAAATACTGTATTTTGATCATTTAATAATAAATTAACATTAATATTCTGAAAAAGAAGTGTTTGATTAGAGCAATCAGTAAAAATAAAGTAACTAAAATGTGGATCCTTACCTTTGGAGTGAGGCGATGTCTGAGAGCAAAGTAGCGAAGTATGGGGCGGTAGAGGAGGATGAAAACGGCAGAAAACGTTCACGTACAAGTGGCAGAAAATGTAAACACTTAACTTTACAAAACAGATTTATAAATGACAGAAAACATTAACACTTAGTTTTAGGAAACGCATCTACAAATGGCAGGAATTATTAACACAACTTTACAATAAACTTAAAATAAAATTTATTTTTTTTTCCTTTTCTATTCTTTTTTTTCACTTTGTTTTCTATTTTCTAAATTTAATTACGCTACGTAATTTTTTCATCACTGCCACTTTTCTTTCGTTTTTTAGCTGCCGTGGTTAGAAAGTGCATGAAAATTCTCGAGTTGGATTTACTCTTTTTTTTTCATTGTCACAAGAGGGAGGCGGGTGGAGTTAGCTTAGAGAGGGTTGCCTTACAAGAAAGGTTAGTATTCCTTTTCAATTTACTACGTTTGCAACCGTACACCGTTAAGCCTTGCCCCCCATGCCAGGAGAATGATCTATTAGAAAATTCTAGAAGTATTAAGTCAATATAATGTACATAGGCCTTAGGAATACATAAGCAGTAGAAGAGACCCAGCCTATCCTTTCGAAAGAGCCAAATTTCGCCTGGCCTATCTCCTCTCTCAAGTGTGTGTTCTCTCAAACGTGAATACGTTTTTACCCAACGTATATCTCGTATAGTGTTACTCAAAGAATCTTGTTTCTACCTGCTTCTTAAAATTTTCCTGAAATAACTCAGGCAAACTTCATTACAGTACTCAAGCGCACGACCTGTGAGAATTTTTTCTGGGTGTCTCTTTTCTATGAGGGTCACCATTTTAAAGTAGCCTTCTAGGCCCTCTTTAATTTCTGCCGTTATCAGTGGGTCATCATCCCCCCCCCCCCCCCCCCGCTGTACTCTTCCTGAACGACGTTCACTCGCATGGCCTCCAACTCCTTCAGGTCATCCGTCGTAAGTTCCTCTTGGTGCTCCTCGATAAGCTCATCAGTGTCGGCCTCATCAACTTCCAGACCCATGGACTTCCCGAGTGTAATGATCTCGGCAACTTCAGATTGAGCATCAGGTTCAGGATCGTCAAAATTTTCGGAATCGTCTTCAGTTTTGTCTGCGTGGAAGCCCTCAAAATCTTGTGCGGAGATGGCATCAGGCCACAGCTTCTTCCAAGCAGAGTTCAAGGTGTGCCTCGAAACCTAATGCCAAGCTTGATTGATCATTTTGAGGCCTATGGCAATATCAAAATGCTCCTACGAAAATTGACGAAGGGTGAGGTTTGTGCTGTCAATGATTTTGAAACATCTCTTGAAGAGATATTTCATGTAGAGTTTCTTAAAGTTGGAAATCACTTGTTGGTACATGGGCTGGAGGAGAGGGTTGGTGTTCGGTGGAGGATAGAGAATCTTGATGAAGGAATATTGTGGTGCAATATCTTCATGGAGGGAAGGAGGGTTAGCAGGGGCATTGTCCAGTACCAGCAAGCATTTCATAGGGAGGCGCTTCACTTCCAAATGCTTTTTCACAGTTGGGCCAAAACAAATATTTATCCACTCGATAAACAATTGTCTTGTTACACAGGCTTTTCCATTAGCCCTCCACAATATGTTTAGATGTTTCTTAGTGACTTTGTGGGTCTTGAAGGCTCGAGGAGTATCGGATACACCAGCAGGGGTTTCATCTGGCAATCCCCACTGGCATTTGCGCAGAGTGCAAGGGTAAGCCTATCCTTCATAGGCTTATGCCCAGGTAGCCTCTTTTCTTCTGCCGTGATGTACGTTCGACGAGGCATTTTTTTTCCAAAAAAAGCCCAGTCTCGTCGTAATTGAAGACTTGCTGGGGACTGTAGCCTTCCTGGACAGTCAACTGGTCGAATGCCTTAACAAAGGTTTCGGCCGCTTTCGTGTCTGAGCTTGCAGCCTCCCCATGACGCACCAGCGAAGGAATGCCTGAACGTCTCTTAAATTGTTCAAATCACCCACGAGAAGCCTTGAACTCTGGGGGTTCTTGCTTCCATGTTCCTTCTTCTGCGTCGGCTTCGGCCTGAGTATGCACGAGATCACCGAAAATGGCGCTGGCTTTTTGGCAGATTATCGCTTCGGTTATAGTGTCTCTAGCCATTTCTTTGTCCTTTATCCAGACAAGCAGCAGTCTCTCCATCTCATCATGGAGGTGGCTCCTCTTGCTGAAGAAAACAGTCATGCCCTTAGAAGGTGTTGCTGCTTTGATAGCTTAATTCTGCTTCAGGATCGTTCCTAACATAGATGGATTTCAGCCATATTCCTTCACAAGCACACTTAACCGCATGCCGGCCTCGTATTTCTTGATTATTTCCATCTTCATCTCCATGGAAAGCATCATCCTCTTTCCCTTAACATCAGCAACTTTCTTGGGACCCATGGCTAATGATGTATCGTAGGATCACACACGATAACAGTACGTACAGTAAAATTGTTACATAAGCGAAATCACAAACACTAAGTCAAAACGTACGATACCACTGCCGGAATGAAAAGACAGGAACGCCAGTGCGTAGGTGCACGATGGGATACAGTACAGTAGATGTCGACAAATAGGAGAGCAGGATCTCATGGTGGTAACTAGCATCCAAGTAGGGAGATAACCAATGGGAACGCAGGAGGATGGTAGCGAGTTTACGGGCTTGCAGCGTTCAAATTTTAAAATCCGTCCTGGATACGGTTGGGCTCCCGCTCCGTACTGCCTTTCGTTGTCCGAAACATTTTTCGTGATCAGAGTCATAAAATTCTTTGCATATCCTTTCGAGAATTGAAAATTTTGGAAGCCTATTCTTTCGTAGCTGGAAGTTTGACTGTATTTTAATAGATTTTCTAATAAACCTCATAGTCTAATTTCAAAATAGATAGCCATCCCCTTTTTTTCATTAAACCAATGAGGTCAATGTTGGGGAAAAATAGTTACTGAGTGAAATAAAAGTCCTTATGCTTTACCACATTCATCAAGGGCAGATAATGATGAACATAGGAGTCTCTTTGGTAGAGATTTATTTGGTGTTCTTGTGAAAAAGCCATGAATGTTAGGTTGATCTTTGGGAAAAGCCTCATATTTCAAGTTGCTAAAGAAAAATTCAAAGTTAGGAAACTGGAATAATTGGGTTATCTAGACAAAAAACTGTATCTAGATATGTTTCTTTTCAATCATAGTTCTTGTTAAAGTGAGAATTTAATGGTTCCTTCAGCTTATTGGAAGAGCACAATTTCTTAGGGCCTCCATTAGAACTGTGATAGGGAGGAAAAGCATACCTTGCCATGTATCCTATGGTTTCATGAATACAGTAGGGTCCCCAATTATGCGAGAATTTGGTCAATCCACGGCCTCGCAGGGCTGGAAAATTGAAACACATGATGGGAATAACTTCATTATTGCCAAGGCAAACAGCAACTTATTTTGTCAAACTCTAACTACCCAATTTTATTATTTTCTTTGTACTATACTGTATTTTTTGTAATATGAAATTGTTCTTATGAATAAATAGAACATTAAAAGGTTTTTAATATTTTGAAAAAGATTAAAATCACACCCAGGATGGGTATTAAAGGAATTTTGACGAAGGAAAAATCTATTTCCGGGCGAGGGACCTGTGTCGCCCAGTGAAATGCTCCTTAAAGCACCATTTCTAAGGTATAAATAGTGCTAAAAATACCAGAGAAAAAGTTGCATGAAATGCCAGGAATAAACCCAGCTCGCTCAGAGTGTCGGTATAGTAACTGGGGCGTGTTAGAACCACTACCAGAGGTCCCTTACCAATTAGTCCTCTCCTTCCTCAATATCCCCCGATACTACGAGGTGCCGTTCTGCACCCAACTACTGCCCTCTACTACGACTTACCCCCCTCCACCCCTACCGCTACCCATGCTTCTACCCTCATTCCTACTAGCACCCCAAGCTTGGACCAGCCTAGGGTGAGGAAAAGAGGGGTTGAGTTCACTGGGCGGCACAGGTCCCTCGCCCAGAAATAGATTTTTCCCTCATCAAAATCTCTTTTCTGGGCTCGACCTGTGTCGCTCCGTGAAATAGTAACAGAGAATTGGTCCCCTAAGCTGGAAATACACAACAAGGGAAGGAACTGAAATAAGATAGAATAATGAAAAAAAGACAGTTTAATAAAATAAGATAGAATAATGAAAAAAAGAGAGTTTAATAACAAAACTTAAACTACGAATCTCTTAAAGTACAATACTCAATCAGATACCCAAAATTAAAAGATAAAAATTTGGCAAAAACTCTTAACAAACAAAGATCATGATATGTACGATTATAAGGAAAAATACATAAATAAAATATATACATCATAACCATGGGGTAGGGTGGAAACCAAATACATGACAAAGAAATATATACATCAAAACCTTGGGGTAGGGTGGAAACCAAATGAATGACAAAGGTACGGTAGGGAGAGTAGGCAAGGCAGCAGATGGCCCGCTCCTTATAAGGAGACAAGGCACTAAAACAAAAGAAGATAAGAAGGTAGGACCTAGTTATAAAGGTTCCGCTATATATGGAGGAACTACGTTCCCTGCTGCCACTGTTGCAAACTTAAGGGCTTCCAAAGATTTCATATATTGGCGCTTGAAGACTGCTGTTGATTTCCAGCCTGTGTACCTTTTTATTTCTTCAAAATTCATGTGATGGGAATAATTAACTGATGTTGCCACTGCTCGGATATCATGGGCATGTGGGACCGAAGCAGGATTGGCTTGTTTAATAAAATACAGAATATGCTGCCTAATTCCTTTCAAGGAAATGGTTCTGCCATGTTCACGAATAAACAAGGGGCCTGAAGATATATTAGCAGTTCTACTCAAATAAGCTTTCAGAGTGTTAACAGGGCACAAGGAGAGATCCTGAGAAAGTGGAACAATCCTCCACGGGGTCCATCTATTCTGTGGATCCTCATTCTTTGCTAAGAATCGTCTATCTGGAGAAAGTAAGACTTCACCTGAAGAAAGAAAGTCAATGTGACCCAGCTCTCTAGATAATGCCGAAATTTCAGATATCCTTGCACCTGAAGCTAAGCTAACCAAGAATAACGTTTTCCTAAGAATCGTTATATAAAAACATGAGTCATTATCAGTATCGGAAGCCTAAATTAATTTAAGAAGATCATTTAAGAACCAAGAAACCACTTGTGGATGAGTTGCTGGTTTTAGCCTAGCACAAGCTTTGGGGATAGAAGAAAAATACGAATCCATAAGATCAATATTGAACCCGAACTGAAATATTTTCTTCAAACCGGACTTAATCGTTATAATAGTACTGGCTGCTAGTCCCCCTGCAAACAAAGTTCTGAAAAAGGTAACCGCCAGATTGGCAGTCATCACCTGAACATGAGTCTTTCAAAAACTTTGCTAACTTCTTAACAGCAGAATCAGATTGCCGAAGGGTGGAATCCCTCTTGTCCGACTCCAGAAACAATGTGTTAAGAGGATCAATATCAGCATCCTTTTATGCCGCAAATTTCATGAAGTCCATAAAGTTAGGGCACTCAGAATTCTTGAGGAAACTGACACATTGCGAGTTTGTACTGTCTGCGTTAATTTCGGGTTGGGGATCCGCCGAGGACGGAGTCCCAATTCCGCCAAGAGAGGAAACCAGTTGCTTTTTGGCCAATTGGGGGCCACTAGAGCAATCCGTCCCTTGAAAGTCCTGAGTCTGTCGAGAACCTTCATCAGCATGTTTATAGGAGGAAACATAGGCCAGAGGGTCCAGGTTGGGGGCTACATAACATTGAATCTTGTGATTTAAATCTGTGGCGAGTAGATCCACTTGAAGACCCGGAACTTTCTGGCAAATCCAACAGAATGACTCTTGGCCCAGGGACCATTCCGATTCCAGCGGGGTCGTTCGTGAAAGTGCATCGGCGACGACATTCCTGACGCCCGCCAGGTGAGTTGCTGACAAATGCCAATGGTTCCTTGTTGCCAATGAAAATATTGCAATCATCACCTGATTTATATGACCTGATTTGGAACCTCCCCTGTTGATGCAGTGAACTATCACCGCGCTGTCTAGAATTAGTCTGTTACCTGTATGTTGATTCTTTGACGGGGAGAGCCATTTCAAAGTCAAGAACACTGCCATGGCCTCTAGAATATTGATGTGAAACTGACAGAAAGTCACTGACCACAAACCCTGGACCTTTTCGAATGGGGAGTAACCTTCCCAACCGCTTAGGGAGGCGTCTGTATGGAAAACCAATGCCGGCGGAGGGAATTGAAGAGGTACCGACTTTGCCAAGTTCTTGACCTTCGTCCAAGGGAGAAGTCTTTTCCTTAGGATAGACGGAATCCGAGAAACCTTGTCTCGACTCTGATTGTTTGCCCTGGACCTCCAAACCTGATTGATGTCCTTTAGTTTGGCTTTCAGCAGAACGTCTGTGACAGTAGCAAATTGGAGTGAACCTAGGACCCGTTGCTGATTTCTACAAGATGTTACTTTGTCCTTGAGAAATCTTTTTGTGTTCCTTGCTATCTCGTTCCTCTTCCTTGGAAGGATCGACAGTTTGTGGGTGATCAGATTCTAATGTAGACCCAACCCCTGGAAGCATGACGCCGGAACCAGACGGGACTTTTTGAAATTTACTCGGAACCCTAAGTGTTCCAGGAACTTTATTACTTTGCCCGTCGCCTCGCGACACTCCTTGTCGTTGTTGGCCCAAATAAGCCAATCGTCTTGATAGGCAACCAACCGTATTCCCTGAGTTCTCAACTCCTGTACCACCGTCTCTGCCAACTTTGTGAATATTCTGGGAGCGATATTGAGACCGAACGGCATCAACCTGAAGGTGTATGCCCGTTTGCCTAGCTTGAATCCCAGAAAAAGACGAAAATGTCGCGCTATCGGAACATGATGAAAAGCATCTGTAAGATCTATAGAGGTGGTGACGGCCCCACGGGGAAGTAAAGTCCGTACCTGCGAGACGGTCAGCATATAGAACTTGTCGCATTGAATGAATGTACAGTAGGGCCCCGCCATACGATATTAATCCGTTCTGGAGTTGGTATCGTATGGTGAAAATGTCGTATGGCGGGCAATAGAATAGTTAATGCATGAAAAACCCCTGGTAAAAACATTGAAAATTAAAATGTAACAAAATACAATACAGTAGTATAGTAAGCACTGTACTACAGTATACTTATATATAATATACATGTACAGTACTGTACAGTATATAATTGAATAACATTATGAATAAAAATTATATACTGTACTGTACAGTACTGTAAAGGAAAAATTAGATCTTATTTACCTTTGGAGTGACGTGACTTGAGCTGGTAGTGGCTGGAGGCAGAGGGGGGAGTAGACAGTAGATATAAAAATGTATCAATGCTAATTATGTTATGTACACTTAATAATAAATTTATTCTTACTAATAAACACTTAAAATTAAAAATGCTTTTTTTTATTATTTTTTGCCCTTTGAAATTTTTTTTTATGATTTTTTTTTTTAGAACTTAAAAAATTACTCTTTTTTAGCTTTTTTGATAGAATCACTATTATTGTCTTTGCTTTCTGACATTTCTCTTTTGGAGAAATATCTATCCAAAGAAGCCTGTTTCTGACGATTCCTCAACATATTCCTAAAATGACTCATACACTTATCATTAACACTGCATAAGACGACTTGTGTGAAGTTTTTCTGGGTGTTTCTTTTCAATGAAACTCATAAGGTTTTCATACCAACCGATAGCTTCCCTTATTTCTGACTATGTCGTTTCTTCAGTCTCCCCTTTGTCCTCGCCTCCACTAGAGTTGTGCTCTTCTTGAATGATCGTCAACTGCATTGCCTCTAACTCCTTTAAGTCTTCAGTCGTAAGCTCCTCCCTGTGCCCCTCGATGAGGTTATGGACGTCAGCCTCATCAACAACAAGCCCCATGGACCTCCCGATTGAAATTATTTCCTCAACATCACCCTCAGGGGCAGGATCATCAACGGCCTCGTCTTCGGTTGAGGGATCGAAACCTTCAAAGTCTCGTTCTGCTACAACAGCTGGCCACAGTTTCTTCTATGAGGAGTTCAAGGTGCGCCGTGAAACCTCATTCCAAGCTGTGTCGATCATCTTCAGGCATTGAACGATGTCAAAATGCCCCCTCCAAAATTCACAGAGTGCTTTGTCACTTCGAAGCATCTTTTGAACAGATGCTTTGTGTAAAGCTTCTTGAACTTGGCAATCACTTGCTGGTCCATAGGCTGGAGGAGAGGGGTGGTGTTTGGTGGCAGATAGAGAACCTTAATGAAGGAGAAGTCAGGATGATTGATGTCCTCGAGGCCAGGAGGGTGAGCAGGGGCATTGTCCAGCACCAGAAGACATTTCAGAGGAAGATCGTTCTCTTCTAAATAGTTCTTGACAGCAGGACCAAAGCAGACGTTTATCCACTCAATAAATATGGTCCTCGTGACCCAGGCCTTAGCATTAGACTTCCAAAATACCGAGAGCCTCTCCTTCGTGATATTTTGTGCCTTGAAGGCACAAGGATTTTCTGAGTGGTATACCAGTACGGGCTTAACTTTTAAGTCCCCACTGGCATTTGCACAAAATGCGAGCGTTAGTCTGTCCTTCATTGGTTTATGGCCAGGAAGTTTCCTTTCTTCAGCTGTGATATATGTATGGCGGGGCATTTTCTTCCAGAAAAGGCCAGTTTCATCGCAGTTAAAAACTTACTGAGGAATGTAGCCTTCTCTGGAAATTACGTTCTCAAACTTCTTGAGGAATAATTCTGCTGATTTCTTGTCAGAACTGGCCGCCTCTCCATGCCTGACGACTGAGTAAATACCAATCCTCTTCCTAAACCGATCAAACCACCCATGAGAAGCCTTAAACTCTTGGGGGGCTTGCTGCGACGTTCCTTCGCCGCTGCCGTCTCTCTGGGCTTCCACGAGATCAGCAAAGATGGCGCTCGCCTTGTGCGAAATTACCGATTGCGTGAGTGTATCACCAGCGATTTCCTTCTCTTTAATCCACAGAAGAAGGAGTCTCTCCATCTCATCGTTGATTGAGGTCCTTCCACTGGCAAGGACAGTCATGCCTTTAGAAGACTTGCTTGCTTTAATGGCTTCCTTATTCTTGATAATTGTACCAATCGTAGATTGGTTATGGACGTACGTATTAGTGAGGGTAACGATGCGCATGCCTTCTTCATATTTCTTTATGATCTCCAGCTTCGTTTCCATAGTTATCATCTTCTTACTTCTGCCTTTAACATCACTAGCAATCTTGGGACCCATGGCTAACGAATTAAAGTTATAATTAAGCACTAAAATGCACAAAAAATATGGCAAGCACTCACACGAGATCAAGTCTTTACGAAACGCACTCGAGATTCTGAACTGAGTGCGTGTATGACAAAGAGAGAGAGAGGCAGCATCTCTCTCAAGCATTGTGGGAGGATTTTCGGCCAATAGCGTATCGGCATCTTAGTGACGCCGTGACGCCGACCAATAGCAGATCAGCTGCTTCTTAGTGACGTTTGCAGTGACGTATGAGCGTGGTGGTAAGCTACTGACTCGCACAGTCGTACGCGTAGAAACCGACAAATTTGAGTTTCGGAATTCGATGCGGTAAGGTGGGGAAAATGTTGTAACGAGGGGACAAAAAAAAAATCGTATTCCACACCGTAATGTGAAAAAAACGTAAGCTGGGGATGCCGTATGCCAGGGGTCTACTGTATTCAGGTGAGATAGATCTAAGATGACTCTTCGCTTGTCGTAGTCTTTCTTTGGCACGCTGAATAAGCGACCTTGAAACTTTAAATGCTTTACAGTACTTCCTGTATTGCATTTTTGAGAAGGAGATCTTGTGCGAAAAGTGGGAGATCTGCTGTTGGACCCTGATAAAAACTGACCGGTGGAGGGGGCCCTTGATTCAAACTCCACCCTAGGCCCTTTGATACTATGCTGTGTGCCCATTTGTTGAATGTCCAACAGCTCCGGAAAAGGTATAGCCTCCCACCTACCTGAGGAGTCTCATTGGTACGCAGAAGGTCTGCTACCACGGTTCCCTCGGAATCCTCTGCCCCTCCCGGAAACCCGACCGCCTCCTCTGTGGCGAAAGGGTCCCCTAGACCTACCCCCTCTCGCCTGCCTATTATACCCGCGAGCCCGGCCTTGGGATTCAAAGGCAGGGTTATAAGCAGGCGAAGTAGAGAACGAAATCGATGGTTGGGGTGGCTGGCTTACTAACACAAATTGTTGGGGCTGAGGTTTAGAGGCGGAAGGATGACGCACCTGGGGCACAGGCAGCACCTGCACCTAAGGTTGGACTTGAGAACCCTGGAAGGCGAGGAACCTTCTCGGCCTTTTCTTTCCTCATAACTGCGTCCCTCTGGGTTCAAATTTCCTCAGGGATGAGACCCCACCTAACCTTAAGGGTCTGATTGACCCTAGCTGCTTCACTGAGGACACTTTACCACATCATCTGGGAAAAGGTCTGCTCCCGAGACCGAGGCTTTAATCAGCTTGTTAGGTTCATTCTAATGGAAGCCTCCCCTAACACGTGCTTCCGGCACATACGACGAGCCACCGCAAAGTCGTATGCGTCACACTGAAGCGTGTGGAGCAACGACTTCGTCAAGATCTTAAACAGAGGCTCATTGGCGTATATCAGCGAAGACATCTCTGCCATTGTAGCCTAGTTGATAACCGGGGAAGACGTTCACTGAACTGCGTGGACGCACAGTCCGCATTCAGCTTACCCGCCGTGAAGGTAGCCGGGGCATCAAGCCAGCAGTCTTGGTCCCCTGGGAACAGCAAAGAAGTCAGGTCAGTCTCTCTAAGTTGTGGCATAGGCTTGTCCTCCATCTCCGCTTGCAAAGTAAGGCCCACCACTTTGGTGGTGCATGGAGTAGGAGTCTGCTCTTCGACGATGAACATAGTATACGCCCCTTTATGAGGGGTTAACTTTGTATTCACACACACACTCCAACTTTGTCAGGGTCCGGACCCAGGCGGACTGAGCCTGCTCCTTCGGGAATATGACCGTTTCCTTCGGAACTTTATCCACCCTGGCTAGCGCGTCCTCTGTCAAGCGGGCATAGCCAGGGAAGAGGAATTGCAAACCCGGCGGGTAGAACTCAAAGTCCTCCACCGGCCGTGTACCACAACCCTTGATAGTTAACATGCCCTCTGAAAACGGGGCATGAAGAGCCGGAAGCTTCGACGCATCTGGGACCACAAACTGTTGTTGCTGTGGGAGTCCTGACCTCAAGAGTCTTTCAGTTGTGGACTCTTGGTTCTGCAGTCTTTGGGCAAAAGAGTCCATCGACTGTAGACGCTCAGCAATAGATCCAATCTGGGATTTAACCATACTCCCCATCTGCTCCAAGAGCTGGCTCGAGAAGGCCACCGGGTCAAAAGGCAGCTCCGGCGACTTCGCTTTCGAGCTCCTCGCTCTCGAGCCCTGGGTTAGCGGAGGGACCTTTGGTGAGACTGTCCGACGCTTAGAGACCGAGGATGGCCTGGCGGGGAGAGACATGAGAATATTAGAAGGTTGTGAGTCTTGGGTAATGCCTTCTTGACCTGTTTTATTTTAGGGACTACTGAACATGCCTTGTCCCGAGCCATGACATTTCCAGTAAATCCCGGGAAAGAAGAGCCAGAAGAAGAAATACAATGCGCCGGACTAAGGAAAGGAACCTTAGGCCGGACGCTACCTGACTCACGTACCACCCTACCTTGACCTGCTGAGTCGACGATCATCGGTTCCACGTCTAAGCTAATGGTAGCGACATCGCCTCAAACATCTTCCCCTAGGATCACTAAATCTTCAGGGAATGCTTGGGTATCATCACGAATCCTCCCGATGACTGGGGCCGCCACATCTGACGCCACCGCCGCCGACATCTTGGCGTTGGGATAGAGGAGGGAACACATCTCCTCTGCTAAAATATAAGGCTGCTTGGCTTTCACGTTCTGGCCAAAGCCACCAACCCAGGTCTTTAGGGTCGCAAGAGAAGCCCTCTTGATGGCGGTGGAAGTCTGAAAGAGAAACTCCCATTTAGAACACAAACCATAAAAGGAATTTAGGTAAAGAAAAAATTAATACTCGAAAACGGTATGAACAATAAGTATATTCTGCAACAAGAGCAAATTCTATACCGAATTTGTAGCATATACCAAAATATTCCCCAAAGAGACAAAAAAGTAACAATAAGGGAAAGAATATAATACATACCGAGTCACTCGTAAGGTCAGAGACCAGAGCGTAAAAAACGTCACATCCATCCGGATGCCAGACCAAAAGATCGGCCACGTGGACCGCACACCCGGCATGGGAACGGCAAACCTCATGCCCGCAAGGTTGCTGCAACACAGCAGTGCAACACAGCAGTCTCAAGACAGCATACCACCTGCAAGATAATTTGGTATATGAGTATTAAGTTAACGGATGCCGGGAAACCTGGCAGAATACTTAAAGAAATTAAAATCCGCCACGTAGTTCAGCAGTAAAGCATGCGTGCTTAAGGACTTTAATAAAATTAAAATTGATTTGTAATAGTTCCCTATATATATGTCATCCTTCCGTCATGAAATGTTAGTCAATAAAACGTAATCATAAATATTCGGAGCGCACGGGAACGATGACTGATTAACCGTGAACCAGTCCACCAGCCCCTGAGAAAGAAACGTAACATAAACTTTCTGCCTTCGGAGCACCCACTGGAGGGGGGTGTAACAAGGTAAGGGACATGCAGACCGGTCACAAACATCGAGACTCCGTAGGGCCCGGTAAGCCTGATTCATTACATTAAAATTATACCAAAATAACTAAAACTAAAAGAAGACAGGAAGGGAGTATAGAATTACCAACATAGCGCCAGAATACGTGCGTAACTCCGGCGCGCTATAGTAAATATTTTTACCAGATACAAACGTTCCGTCTAACCCCCTCTCCCGGACCAACCATCCCTAAGATTACGTAAATAAATATTGGATAAATAATGGATCAGAACAGAGTAGAATATCTGAATCTGATCAAAGAATCATAGCTACCATTTTATAGATACGATTCTCAAACTATCCCGGCCTTTCCGGAACGGAAGGATAACAAGGATGGAGTACCAGGGAATGGGGGAGGGGGCGAGGTACGAGGCGAGGAGAACACTCAGTCCTGCACGCCTGACGGCCAACCTTGACGAGACAAGGAAGGAGCACTACCCGCGTCGACGCACGGAGTGTATGAGCCAGCCTCCCATTTTCTATAAAAACACATTTCGGGTGACTCCCATATTCTATAAGAACACGTGACTGAAGCCTACCACCCGATGTAGGGGATGGCGAAAGGCCTATAGGGGGAGAGGGCACCCAAAGGGAGAGACTGGCTCGAAATCAGGTGACCAGTGTGGCTGTGGGGGATGGGACTATCCCCCGAAACACGATGAGGTGGTAGGCATATGGCTTCCCGCGAAAGCACGCAAATAACAATAACAGTAAAAGTAATAATGTGGCAGGCATGATATACAATTAAATAGGCTATAACGACATAATGAGTAAAAAGGAGGGAGGAACACGACGTAAAAGTAACGTATGGTCTAACCTTCCAAAGTCTGGTAGATGCCGACCTGTACAGGGAAAATTACACTACTCTAAACCGGGTAAAATACCGACCTTGTCAGGTAGTCCCTAAATAAATTAAAACCGTGTTCCGATTACCTGTAAAATACTCCAAATGACAAGTTAACTAAGACATGTAATAGATAAATCGAAGAGGGAGCTCACGGGGTAGGCTACC
The DNA here is from genome assembly GCF_036898095.1 of Palaemon carinicauda. NCBI lineage: Eukaryota > Metazoa > Arthropoda > Malacostraca > Decapoda > Palaemonidae > Palaemon > Palaemon carinicauda. Next base: position 66,191,761 of record NC_090730.1, on the reverse strand, counting down.
GACTGAAGCCGTGTACTGCCCGGTTGGGTAGGTAACGAACCGAGCAACCAAAAAGCCTAAATAATTGTCAGTAACCATGCCAAAATACTGTATAAGATGTATAAAAACAACTAAATGAGACCACAATTAGTATGAGGAACTAATTAAAGGTCACCCAAAACAAAGATCAGGAGGTAGCGACACCAAAATGGCCACCAATATACCCGTAAGGGAAGGCATCATGCAAAGCGGCTGAGACTAAAAACAAACAGAACAATAGAAAATTAACGTATGTCACTACCCAGAATTATCAAAAAAGACAATTATAATACTCAACTTGGGGATCTCCAAAACGTCTGACATCTTTAAAAACACCGAAATACAATAGCTACGAAAACAACAAGTCCGAATCTCAATGTATTATTTTAACTCCAAAATTAACTAAATAAAGGCAATTTTATATCATGCTTTTCCTAAACATGCCACCTAAAATAGAAACCATTGTTGTTATTTACGTTCATCTGATTGTAACAAACAAACGAACGCATTTACACATTTGTATATAGGTTAGTTTTTGTTGCAACTGATATCTTACCAAATATTGATTATGTACAGTAATGATTTTGTTATTACTAATGTTGTTTTACTTACTTTTTCCTTAGAACTTTGAAATGAATGCAATTTTATATGATGTTTTTCCTAAACAGGAAGATCATAACGAAAAAACAAACGCATTTGCACATCCAAGTAAAACTAGTGATACTACGAGCTTTTAGTAAATATTATGTTATCACAAATATTTTACTTACCTTATCCCTAAAAATTCACACACGTCACTAAACAGGAAAACTCTTTTGTTTGCGTTAGTTAAACTAATGCTAATGACAGTATGATAATTTATGATAATTCTAAATTGTTACAAAGGTTAATTTTACATTCCTTTTCCAAAATACTTTTCCTAACTTTGGGTATAAGTTGGTTTGATTTCATTTCAATTATGAAACCACCAGCAAAAAAAATTAAGAAAGTAATAGGCTATTTTTAAATTAAAAGTTACCGAACAGTTGTGTTACCGGTATAACGTTTGATGTGACAGGAGATGGTGCAAGATTGGATATACTGTAGTGAAAATAATTTGAATCATAATGGATTTATAATGAATGAAAATTGCGCTATTAGGTAGTAGGTTGGACAGGACACCAGCCGCCCGTTGAGATACTACCGCTAGAGAGTTATGGGGTCCTTTGACTAGCCAGACAGTACTACATTGGATCCTTCTCTCTGGTTATGGTTCTTTCCCTTTGCCTACACATACACCGAATAGTCTGGCCTGTTCTTTACAGATTCTCCTCTGTCCTCATACACCTGACAACACTGAGATTACCAAACAATTCTTCTTCACCCAAGGGGTTCACTACCGCACTATAATTGTTCAGTGGCTACTCTCCTCTTGGTAAGAGTAGAAGAGACTCTTTAGCGATGGTAAGCTACTCTTCTAGGAGAAGGACACTCCAAAATCAAACCATTGTTCTCTAGTCCCGGGTAGTGCCATAGCCTCTGTACCATGAAAATAATTTGAATCATAATGGATTTATAATGAATGAAAATTACGCTATTAGGTAGTAGATTGGACAGGACACCAGCCGCCCGTTGAGATACTACCGCTAGAGAGTTATGGGGTCCTTTGACTAGCCAGACAGTACTACATTGGATCCTTCTCTCTGGTTACGGTTCTTTCCCTTTGCCTACACATACACCGAATAGTCTGGCCTGTTCTTTACAGATTCTCCTCTGTCCTCATACACCTGACAACACTGAGATTACCAAACAATTCTTCTTCACCCAAGGGGTTCACTACCGCACTATAATTGTTCAGTGGCTACTCTCCTCTTGGTAAGAGTAGAAGAGACTCTTTAGCGATGGTAAGCTAGTCTCGGGTAGTGCTATAGCCTCTGTACCATGGTCTTCCACTGTCTTGTGTTAGAGTTCTCTTGCTTGAGGGTACACTCTGGCACACTATTCTATCGAATTTCTCTTCCTCTTGTTTTGTCAAAGTTTTTATAGTTATATAGGAAATATTTATTTCAATGTTGTTACTGTTCTTAAAATATTTTATTTTACCTTGTTTCCTTCCCGCACTGGGCAATTTTCCCTGTTGGGCCCCCTGGGCTTATAGCATCTTGCTTTTCCAACTAGGGGTGTAGCTTAGCAAATAATAATAATAATAATCTAAATGTTACTACTACCATCGTTAACACTACCATTAAAATTGTCGAAAGGTTAGAGAAATATAAGGTTGCCAAGAACGTAACCACAACTCGAAGTTTAAATTTTTTCTACTGGACTTAGCATAGATAAAAGTTGATTTCATTCTTGATATGGAATATTTCCTCAAATAGGCTATTTATTATGAAATTATGCAAATAAAACGTAATGTAAACATGATTTGGTTACATTTATTATCAGTCACCATACATAGGCCTTCCAGTACTTGAAAAGAGAATAGATTTCATACGTTTTGTGGTGCGTGACTCAGATTTTGAATGGCTTTGCAGATACAGAAAAATTATTTTTGAGAATTATCAACAAAATAAAATGGGAATCACACAATTCGAACACATATTTTTCAGGACCCTACTGTACATGTTTTTGGAGTAGGTGGAACTAGAACTACATATCTTTTTAGGTTGTTGGGTGCATTTACCTTCACAATATAAATGTTGTTCATAAGTGGCAGAAGCAAGGAGCAGGTAATTGTAATCTCCCGCTGCCTTAGAGACCAAATATATACAGTTATGATCAGCACCCAAGCTTGCTGGACATCAAAGTTAAGACCAGAAGGGATTAGGATACCACTGAATGGCCTCAGAGGCCCCAGTGCTGGGCTATATACAGTAGCTCACATTCATTCATCCAAAATTTAAGAAGGGACTAGGCAGTAGCTGCTGATGAACAGCAGATAGACCTAAGGAACTCCCTCATATCTTCCATTCCTAGCTCCTCGGAACAGAAACCTCATGTTTTGGGTGAAATTTATCAAGCCAAGAGCTGGGCTCAAACTCGGAACTCGTTAGATGCTAGTCACAGTTGATCCTACTAAAAACCAGACCTGTACTATATTCTCCTAAATTTATACTTTTGAAGATATCTTACTGAGTTTCTAAATACCATGATCTGTTCTGTAGTAAGTGTAAGAAAGATTTCCGTAATTAACTGAGAGGGACTTTCTTCTCCATTGATGTTACATGTTTGATGAGGACCTTTTGTGGGAGGCGACCTGCCTTTAAAAATTGGTTTCCAATTAGGACTTGATAGGCCTCTAGACTAACTGTAACAATATCTTCAGCCTTTACCCCTGGTTCCAGAGTTTTAAGTTTAGTAGTTGACTCACAGAAATAACGTCTTAACATAACTTGAAGATCTGCAGGTGATGTCCAAGGATATCTAAACTCAATATCATATTATTATTATTATTATTATTATTATTTTTGGGCTCAAGCCATGACGTCCTGATGAAAGGTTCCTTTAGTAGCTTCCTAAGGGTATATATGACTACAGTGATATTCCCAGAGAATTAAACTAAAGGTTTCACAGAATTCTAACTTCTGGCGCGAGTACCCTTAAGGTTTACTCTCAAGGACATTGCATATAAATCAGGGAACGTATTCTTGACACGCCACATGGCAATCTGCATCCCGAATAGCCTTTACGCTTCGAGGGGGATACGTGGCAGAATTAGAAGGGGAGCCGCATCAAGGTTACCCTAGTTCCCCTACTACTATTGAGTATCACAACCGCGCCAATTCCCATATGGCGGTCATTCCTTGATTTGTAGTGCCTCGCTATGGTGGTGTTCCCCGTTGATCTGACTTTTTCGATCGATTTCTAAGGATCTTTATGCATTCTACAGCTTCTTTCATCCTATAGAAAGTTGAGTATTCATTCTTAACAATATGTATATTTAGTTCCTGCCTCCCAATGAAATTAGTGTAATTTATTGTGAATTGGATCTACACCGGTTACCGGTGTCGCCATGGGCGCTGTCGTTCATTGGGCATGTGTTATTTAGTTAGCAGAACGACATTCCCGGTTTAAATAGCATTAATAAATTATTGTGAAGCTATTTAGGCATTTTATACTTGTAAAGATATTTATTTGCATAATTTTCCTTTTTCTGTGTCGATCGTATATGTCAGAGTTTCGGTGATTTAGGTAACCGAGATCTCGCCTTGCCTAGGTAACCTAGCCTAGACAACATATACTTTTGTCATTTCCCCGGTTACCCTTGTGTATCGGTTATCATTCATCGGAGATTGATATCTCCTGGAATTGTTATAGCCGTTACTCATCTCGAATAGAGATTTAAGGGTAATCTCTCTTCCCTCTGTGAGTAGCCTTAGGCTACAACCCTATTGTGTCAGCCTTGAATTTCTAATTCAGGCATGACTAGCCTAGGGTTTTTTGTTTCATCCCTTAACAGCAGATGGCAAGTTTTGGAATTTGATCAGAACCTCAGAGTATTTAGTCTTGTGTCGGCAGTCGGCCGGCGGGGTTGGATTGCATTACCCTGCCGGCTGAGCTGCCGGCATAGGAGGCTAGCCCTCCCTAGGCTACACCTGAAGTGGTTGCATGATGCTGCCACCTTCTCCCTGTGGCCTAGTAGACTTGTCCTATGCATGCTGATCCTAGGCTGTAAAGTAGTTTACTCCTGAGGCCTAGGATGGCGCGGCACTGTAACTCTGTTTCTCCCTTGTTGAGAGGAAACGGCATGGCTGCCATCCCCTTAACTGAATTAGCAGCTCCTAAGCTGGAGAATAGAAGATTTTCCTGCCGCTTAGGATTGTGCCGATACTGAAACAGAGTTTCTTCAAGGTGTGTAGGTACGGCAACGTTGCCGGCTCCTTCCATACCTCGTATAGGACCCTATCCCTCCCCCTCTGTTCTTTTATGATGGCCGAGCCATTGTCTTTCCTGAGCCGGCGTCCTGCAACCTCACCGTTGCTGGTGGGTTGCCGGAGCCGACCAGACTCCCTCTCCTCAGCTGTTGTTCGGCTGTCGACGACTGGCGGCTTCCGGTGGGTGGGAAGTCCCTTCTGTCACCAAGGTTCTTCAGTTCTCCCTTAGACTGCTGGCCACAAGTTCTGTTGTCGGGGTATTGCTCTGGCCATCAGAAGACCGGCCAGACCGGCACAGATAGTGTACTAGTACTGCCGAAGGCTGGCCTGCAGTGGTAAGCCGGCAATAGTACTGTGGCTGGATGGAAGCCTGAATGTTACATTCTCCCCTTCCATTTGAACCTTCTTTCCGGAAAAGGCAGTAAAATTAGACTTTTACATCCTTAATTACTGTATACATACACAGTAATAGGTAGCCTTCACTCCATGCTTTCTCTCTCTCTCTCTTAGCTAGCATGCTAGATGTTCTGGCAAGAACTAGCTAATCCGGCAACATGCCGGCTGAACTACAGGATATGTCTATACAGGTAGTCAGTATATTTGCAGTATAGCATATACGGCAGATGGATAACTAATGTATATATTATACTAGTAGTTATTTCCAATATATCTTGGGTATCCCTGCCCAAGTATTTGCTGAGCCCAATCCTATATTGATAGAATAAAATTTTTTCAATATTCTGATTTGAAATCAGTTTTCATTTACCCTACAATATTAAATTTCGTAAAGGGCTGGTGGTGTGACACCTCTAACCCTTAAAGGGTAGATCTCTTATCACTCAGTCTCCCTGATCAGGAAACTCCCTGATTTAATATTGTAGGGGAGGCCACAGCAAATAGATTGGGTGGGATGCACAAATATATGCCGTCAGATGCTTGCCACATAGGCAGCACACTAGATGAAGTACATTATATATAATTACAGTATACAGTAGCCAGTAATTTGCAGTATAGTATATACTGCAAACAGAAAACTATAGTATGATTATACAGTAGTTATTTCTACATATCTTGGGTACCCTTGTGCGAGCTTCTGCTGGTACCGCTCCTATATCGAAAGAATGGTATTCCTTCGATACTCTGATTAAGAAATCAGTCCTCCTTACCTCACAGTGTTAATTATAGAAAGGGATAGTGCCTTGTACACCTCTCGACACCTAGGTGTTAGAACCCCTTTTAGTTGGAATTCCCCTGTTGGAGGAATCTCCTTATAATTAATACTGAGGGGAGGTAACAGCATTTTCTTGCAAGGGATACACAGGTATGTGTCTCCCACTATCCTTTTATAGCTTCCTGTCCTAAACTATTTTGTCAAAAGATGACTTTTGCATATTGTTTATCAGTGTGATAATCAATTGAATACTCATTTCTGTTCTCCTTTTCTTACAGGAGGAACACCAGATGATGTGTCACAGTCTTCTGCAGGATTAAGAGTGAGTATTTTCACAGACATAATACATGCAGGTTTCATGCCCCCCGCAATATTATTTCCGAATCCCCAACCCCTTCTGAGACACTCCGGCCTGTAAGTAGGCTGGACCTTATTGTCCGAAGGTCTCGAAAATCCCAAGTTAATAGAATCTAGGGATACAGTTCGTAACAACTTATGCAATTGAGTGAGGTTTCTAAAATCCCTCCGGAACCATACCTACCAATATTACAGCTGTCTCAAAGTGTGACATCCTGTCCCTTATCCCTCCTTTCTCCACTCTAGTTCAAGGGGAGGAGGCAGGGATAGGGGTACCGCCCCCTCCCTCGCTGCCATTGCAAATACGATGACAGTCTCCAGTTGTCGAACTACAATTGGTTTGGTTTCAGGTGTTGTCTAAAACAAAAAGGCACAGTTCAGTTACGAACTCGCGAAAACACGGAAACTCCACGAAAATTGGACCGAAGATTTCACTTATTTGCTGTTGTAACTGGTAAATTGGTGATCCTTTCAACAACAGTCATTGATTCACTGTCACATCTGAGTCTGCCACCGAGAGCCGGCAGTGTATGCCCTTGGTCACCACCCAGTCAATGGCTGGGTTGGTGTGCCTACAGTCGGTAGCCCGCTGACAACCGGCGGACTGCCGACAGCCCGAAGGGTCGCCGACGATTCGGCTGGCTGCCGGCTTTGCGTAAGGTTTCACTACTACCCAGTCACATTGAATGTTGGCTAGGATGGTGTGCCTTCTGTCGGCGACCCGCTGGCGACCGACGAGTCACTGACATGCCGGAGAACTGCTGTCATATCAGTACTGCAGTACTGTGCCAGTTGACTTAGCCCCTTTCTTACGCTGACTCTTCATCAGTCCTTTTGTTTCTCATTTTTAATTCCCTGGATGTAGGCGCTGTTTACGCTACTCAATCCCTATGGGCTAGAATCTTCCATTGCCTCCCCCCCCCCCCTCTTAAAGAGGATGCCCTAGAATCAATAGTTAGGAAGGTCGCAGCAATTGGCTGGCGGGATTCATACGTATGTGTCTCTCCTACTCTTTTCCAGCATACTTATCCTAAGCTTTATACAATAGAAAGGAATCTTCTATTACAGTGAAACACAACACTGGGAAGCTGATATTTACGTCTGAAGTAGAGACCTCTTTCCAAACGAGATAGTTGGAAAGACGATTAGGGAGGCCACCACGGAGAACAAGGGCTTCAACAATAGTGGTGCATCCTTTCTGAAGGAAAGTCCTCTGCAGTGGTGGGTCTCCAACCTAAAAGGAAGACGGAAAAGTTTATTAATTCTTCTTGGGATGTTCATCAGCATCCCACAGTCACAAGGACCGTCGTACCACAGGCAAACAGTCAGATATGTAATCCTTCTGATCATGCGAAGCGAAAAAACGCTTCTGGTAGGAGGGAGGTTCCTTCAGGATCGCTGGACCTTCGATCCTTGGGTGGTCCAAGGCCTAATCAAGATGAGACTAGGATGGAAATAGACATACCTCCACCATCGTTTCCTCAACTCTTCCTACGTTCCAAAACCCTCCTGGAAGAGTATACCTTAGAGCTCTAGAGCATAGCAGCAGTAAGGAAAGTAGAGTCCATCGATTTCCAGGGAAGGCTGTTTGGTGTTCACGAGAAGGACTCAAGAAAACTCTTGAGTCATTCTGGACTTGTCGCCACTCAACAAGTTCAATTAAAACAGCAAGTTCAGAATGTTAATCCTTCTGAGCATAAGGACCTTATTCAATAAGGGGTGTTCGCAGTCTAGTCAGACCTGAAAGATGTCTATTGGCAACTTCCAGTCAGTCACCCCCTCCCCTCCTACCTAGGGTCCAAGTTACAGAAGATAAATATATCCTAGACAAGATTCTCGTCGGACCAGATTCGGTCTTAGGTATCTTCACGGAATTAGCAGACACAGTCAAGCAAAACCAAGCCTAGAAATAGTTCAGACAACAACGGACCTGGACGACAGGCTGGGGTGGGCAGCACCTGAAGTGGCTGGTCTATTAGCATCCATGGAAATGATCCGGCCCCCGGAACATCGGGGATGCAAGATAGCTTCAAGAAGTCTCAATTCTCTCCAGCTCAAGGGCTTCAATGTTTTAAAAAACCATTGAAACCTGTGGTCACCCCAACTCTCCTTTCCCTTGAGGATGTAAAAGGAGACCGCAAGGTCGGTCAAGAGACTATGGTAATCAGTCAGGATTCCAAGACGCTAACAGGGAGGAGTTTTGAACTCTCTCCAGTTCACGATAATGACAGACCCAGTGCTAAGAGCACAGCTGTAAGATGCGTTAAGAGGCTGAAGAAGATATGCATCAAACGCTCGAAGAGATCTAAAAGGACCAATTATGGTCGTTCCTTCTTCACTTACCCTACAATGACCAAAGGCCAAAAGTCCGTAGGCCATGTTAGCCCGTAATGGGTGGGGAAACTCTCCACGCAGATCAGACCTCAGGCTGATCTGGGGCATCAAAGCGATAATAAGGCGTCAAAACTGTCGAGGATAAGGGACGTCTCATTTAATTAGGTGATGTTAGCCATCCCTTCCCTAAAGGAATGGCACCTATCAGCAGCTCATGTATAAATGATCCGCAAGGTGACAGCGGATGCTCTTCTCTGGCTCAAGCCGATAGAGTTGGAATGGTCCGTGGACGCAGATCTATTCTCTCCCAGATGGGAACAAGTCCCCGAGCTGCAGATCGATCTCTTCATCATGAGCGTCATCAAGATACTACCTCGATATATAGCTCCATACGAGGATCCTCTAGTGGAGATAGCAGACATCATGTCTCAAGAGTAGAAGGGATGGACTTAGGAATTCCTGTTCAGCCTATAAAATCTCCTGCGGAAGGCCCTCAACATGCTGAGACCCTTCCAGGGGAGAGAGGCTCTGTTGGCTCCCAAGTAGCCCAAGAGCAACCTGTTCCCTGTAATGAAGGAACTGAGGCTGAGGCTAGTCCTAGTTCTGCACCCAGGATTGTCCAGGAGGTTTAGAAGTTGTCTGCCTTCGATTTATCACAGAGCACTCGATCCCTTCATCTTATGAATTTCTTGCCCTAACGGTTAGGAAAATACTTGGGATCTCAGAAGGCAATATAGAATTCCTAGAAGAATACAAGTCTAGTAAACTAGAAGACAATACGAGTCTTCTTGGGAAAAGTAGGTTGCTTTGTAAAAGCAAAAGTACCGAAAGGAATCTCATGATCTTCTGCCTGTCCTTCTCTGTCCACCTTTATAATCAAGGTCTGGCAGCCAACAGCACGATGGCCTTTGAGAGAGGAGGCAGTGCATCCTTGGATACTGTGAGAAGATTGGTTCCTCGGTCCTGTCCCCATATGAACCCTTGAGTAAGCACCAAAAGAATGGCCGGCTTTACAAGAGAGGTCGCTTGCTTGGATCTTTGGATCCATTGACCAATATCTATGTGCAAGTCAGCCTTGACTAGACCTCTTCTATATGCCTTTTAAGTGGATCTGACGAATGAAATTTTTAATAAGATTCCGAAGACATGTGCAGGCTTAGGCCTGCAGCACCACCAAAGCCCATCTCATGGTCTTTGGACAAGGTCCTACATTATGCCTCACCTGTGAACAATGAAGATTGTTCCCTCAAGGATCTAACCTAAAAGGTTATTTTTTGTTTGCTATAGCCTCCGGGGCTAGAGTTAGTGAAATAGTGGCCCTATCCGGAGATGAAGGCCACATTCAGTTCACAGAAGTGGGAGAACTGAATTTCTTTCCTGATGCAACCTTTCTCGCTAAGGACGAGCTACCCACTAAGAGGTGGGGTTCCTGGAGAATCTGCCCACTGAAGGAAGATGTCTCTCTATGTCTGCTAGTGTGCCTAAGGTCTATCTTCGTAGAACTTCAGACTTCAGGAGAAAACAGCTCTTAACAGGAGAAACCTCTGGATCAAACTATCCCTAACAACTGAGGGCGAAGCTCACCTACCTTATTCGCGGAGCGGATCCTGACAGTACTCCTGCAGGTAGTGATCCGAGAAAAATTGCTTCATCACTGAACTTTTCAGTATGTGGACTTGAGCCTCTTCACTCATTTACTGGATGGAGGTCGTCCAGAGTGTCTTACAGACACTATCCTAAGCAAGTCTATGAATTGAAGCATTATGTAGTGGCGGCAGGTGGTATTTTGGACCCTGTCGTCTAGTCTGCGATGAACAGTCAATTGATTGGGACTATCAATTAAAAGGAGAAGGGGTCAGCATTTTTCGTGTGACCCCCCTTTGAATAAGTGTTGCTAAGGTAACACCAAATCTGTTCAGAATCTCAGGTGTGAAATTATACATATAACATTAGTGCCGTGTGTACATAGTACACTGTGTTGATAGACTATATCATGTACAGAAATTATAAAGAGAAGTCTTATTAAAAGAACTTTTCTTCAGTCTGAGAGTGGCACTCATCAATTTTCCCCTTTCAAAAAAGGGAACATTAATTTCTGTATATGTCTCTTGTATAATTCCTTTATCATGCTACATTCATTTAGCATTTAGTCATTTATTAGAAATAAATGTCTATTAAAATGCAGTTGCATCCTAATTTGCCCGACAATTGCATGTTTAAGATGCCAGAGTTCCTTGACTTACTCATGTAAGTACTGTATTTCTCATATCATTGTATGCTTACAAACAACGGATAGGGACACTGATATTGGTTTGGCAATATATACAAACCTTGAGACCGTTTGTATTCTCAGTGTATACTTTTGTTTGTTTATACAATATATGCTACCTTGAGGCCCCTTTTCTACCGTCTAAAATGACTCTTCCCTGCAGGGGGCAGGAAGCACTAACATTGTTATGCTTAGTGATAATAACAGATAACGGTAACGTCATTTGTCTCAATTGGCCCTTATGGCCGTAGAAATATTGCCCTTATGGCCGTAGAAATATTGTCCCAAGGTTAAGGCACTGATGAAAATCCACAGATACATTAATTCTCTGGTATGCTTCCATCAGGACGTCATGGCTTGAGCCCAAAAAATAGAAAAATATATTGTTGGGTGAGATGGCCTTGACGTCCTGATGGACCCACCCATTCTTTTCTAATGAAAAGATCTTCACAGTTTCCCTCCCAAACTATTGTATCTGTAGCACCATGCTCGATGCTACAAGGAATGACCGCCATATGGGAATTGGCGCGGTTGTGATACTCAATAGTAGTAGGGGAACTAGAGTAACCTTGATGCGGCTCCCCTTCTAATTCTGCCACGTATCCCCCTCGAAGCGTAAAGGCTATTCGGGGTGCAGATTGCCATGTGGCGTGTCTAGAATACGTCCCCTGATTTATATGCGATATCCTTGAGAGTTAACCTTAAGATTATTCGTGCCAGAAGTTAGAATTCTGTGAAACCTTTAGTTTAATTCTCTGGGAATATCACTGTAGTCATATATACCCTTAGGAAGCTACTAAAGGAACCTTTCATCAGGACGTCATGGCCATCTCACCCAAAAATAGATTTTTCGCTTCGCTCAAAATCCGTTTATTATTACTAGCTAAGCTACAACCCTAGTTGGAAAACCAATTTTCTCTAAGCTTAAGTCCTCCAACGGGGAAAAATAGCCCAGAGAGGAATGGAAATAAAAAAAATAGATAAACGATGTAAGAAGAAATGAATAATTGAAATAAAATAATTAAAAACATAAACATCATTAAAACAGATATTTCATTTATAAAGTATAAAAAGACTTATATCATCCTAATCAATATGAAAACATTTGCTGCAAGTTTGAACTTTTAAAAGTTCAACTACCTGATTAGCAATATCATTCCACAATTTGGTCACAGCTGGAATAAAACTTCTAGAATACTGTGCAGTATTGAGCCTCTTGATGGAGAAGGCCTGACTATTAGAATTAACTGCATGCCTAGTATTACAAACAGGATGGAACTATCCGGGAAGATCTTAATGTAAAAGATGGTCAGAATTATGAAAAATCTTATGCAATATGCATAATGAACTAATTGAACAACGGTGCCAGAGATTAATATGTAGATCAGGAATAAGAAATTTAATAGACCGTAGATTCCTGGCCAACAAATTAAGATGAGAATCAGCAGCTGAAGACCAGACAGGAGAACAATACTTGAAACAAGGTAGAATAAAAGAATTAAAACACTTCTACAGAATAGATTGATCACTGAAAATCTTAAAAGACTTTCTCAATAAGCCAATTTTTGTGCAATTGAAGGAGACACTGATCTAATGTGTTTCTCAAAAGTTAACTTGGTGTCGAGAAACACCCCTAAAATTTTAAGATTCATACGAAGTTAAAGAAACGTTATCAATGCTGAGATCCAGATGTTGAGGAGCCACTGCCCTTGACCTACTTACAATCATACTTTTAGTTTTGTTAGGATTCAACTTCATACCCCATAATTTGCACCTTGCACTAATTTTAGCTGGATCTCTATTAAGGGATTCAGAAACCCCAGGTGTACATTCAGGAGATGGAATTGATGCAAAGAGAGTAGCATCATTTGCATATGCAACAAGGTGATGGGCCATGAACACTACCCTTAGGAACACCAGATATCCCATTCCAATACCAAGTATGGTGCCCATCAACAACAACTCTTTGCGATCTATTACTTGAAAATTTAATAAAGATGCTAAGAAACGACCCACCCACTCCCAGCTGTTTGAGTTTAAAAACAAGGTCCTCATGATTAATCAGCACTATGACCAGGTATTTTCTGAATATCATGTCATTCTTACAGGATCAAGTAGATGCCTGAAAGAGGTCCTGTGAAGATTAATAGACCAGTAGCTCATGATCTGAACGGAAACTTAGTTCAAGCCCTTTGCAATGGAGAAAACACTACTCAGTAACTATTCCATGAGCTTCATATTTTATAAGAAAGACTCACTTCAGAATACATGAGATGGGGAAAACCATTTTTGTATATGGATTTTGTAAGGAAATCTGATTTCTTTTCTTCAATTTTGTCCTTCTCTGAAAGAGATTTTGGCTATTCTTTATTTCTTTACAAGCATTGATGGTCTTTGAGCAAATGTTTTAGGAGATATGGACTGCCTCTATTAATAAAAACTATAGTAGAAATGTCAAAGAGAATCTTTTCCTTTATCTGGTAACTGACAGAGCTAGTAAGACAAGAATAGATACTTGAATAAGCTTTGTTGGTTTGCTCTGCGATCCATGTTGCTGGAGTATAAAGTTACTAGTTAAGCTATGATATTAGATAAGTGGAAAAATGATATGAGACAGTGTCCCTCTCTTCAAAATTCCTGAGAAAAAGGAAACTAGTGACTCCCATTCACCACATCTGATTGTGATTAAGAAAAAAATTTACCTACATTTCAAAAAACATAATGGAGTAAGAAGGAAAAGAATCTGGATATTGTTTCCATCAATAATGTGTCTGAAACATCCATAAAGACTGGGTTTATGGTATAAAACTTTCATCATTCTCCGAACGAGAAGAAATGCAAATTAGTAGGTTTGCATTGGCTTGAAAAGCTCTTGCTTTAGCCCTCCTGTCTCCAGTAAGTGAGGAACTACATGTAGCTAAGCAATTGCCATTTACTCAGTTTTGATTTTTTTTTTACCTCACAGCTATTATTTTATCACCTCATCGAACAAAATGCGTTATGAGTCATTAGTGTAAAGCCAAGTAACTGTAAGTGATACATTAATTAATTTTTCTTTCTTATTCTGATAGCTAAGGGTATCTTCCTCATCTTTTAACATTTGAAAAATAAAGATGCTACCAACACAATCCAAAGAGGAAGATATAAAATAAAACATAAAAAAAAATATGATAAGCTATCTTGGGAACTAAGTTTATGCTAAGACAAACAAAGAATGAAGATTTTTAACATTCCAGACTTATCTCACCTACTAGGTATGCACACTGGGCACTGAACAAGGCTACTATCCTTTGCACTAAGTGAGGGTTTGTGAATGGTGATACTTTGACAAACAAAATTTACTGGTTTGTTGTTGATTGATAAGGGCTTAGCAGATGTTATTTCTAATTTTCAAGCATTATGGATTGTTTAAAAATACTAAAATGTTTCAGGCACGAGACAGTATAGAATCTGATTACGAAGAGAGAATGGCAAAGTTAGAAGAAAGTGTGTCCTCATAACTTGTTATGTATGGTAAGTTTAATCCCTGTAGATTTTCTTTCTAAACTGCAATTTGATTCATGACATTTTTTAGTATTTTATAATTTTGCACATTTACTTTTTCATGCAAGTTTTCAAGTGCTTTATTTAAATTGAATATGTTTACATACTGTATCTAATCCTGCATTGTACTTATAGAAATATGGTTCTACTTGCATTTTTTCTTTCCCCAGATGTAAATTGAAGCTACAGATACCAGTATTAATGAGAGAACACATAGTCCTACGTTCCTGAATAACTAACCTCTTTATTTACATGGATGTCAGTGAATGTGATGTATAACTCACCGTCAGGTCAATGATACTGTACTCCCATTTTAACAATGATTGAGTGCAACCTGAGATCACCATTAGTTTTGTTTTGTAATGTTTATTATAGTTGGCATCTTTGTAAATAAAGGGATTAAATATATGTGGGTCGTTCAATACTAGTCACTGTGTAGAGAAAATCACTGCAGTAGTGCTACCCATAAGCCACAATCTGTGTTTAGGATGCATGTTTTTGTGGCTTGATTATGTACAGATTAATTTAATTAAGATTTTTATATTTGCTGTAAAATAGGAGATGACATTAGAGGCTGAAAAGAAAAATAAATTTTGTTGTTACTTGTTTATGAGTGGAATGAAAGTTATAAAGGAAGCCATAATAAATGGCTCATGGCATTAAACAAATAATTGAAAACTTGAAAAATGGAAGATGCCTTTACCATATGCCATCTAAATTCTTAAAATAATAATAAAAGAATGAGATTAAATGTTAGTAGAGATATTTTACCTTGTTATCAATAAAGATTGAGGAATGCTTCTTACTTTATAGTGATATATTTATCTCATTTTACCAGTGTACAATTATTTGGATTTTTTTAACAGGAGATTTTTTCTGTATTTCGTGACTGATATGTAAAACTAGTAAAATTATAATTAAACTTTTGACATTTTCATATTATTCAGTATTGAATGTGTTTCATAGTCTCAAGATGCATCAAGGCTATTTTTTGACTTGACATAGGTGAACTCTCATTAAATCCCTTGTGTTAAATTCACAAGCAAATTAGCTCTAATTAGTATTGTTGTTTTTAAATACTGTACACTGGTTATATGCCAGTCTGAAATTTTGTTTAAACAGTAGCTTATATAGTTGTTTTTTTTTAGTATGAACATTTCCTTTTGAAAATATTTTAAGCTCCTTATATTTATATATTTTATCATTGCAGTATTATTATTTTTTAATTGTTGGTAAATATTAATTTCTAATATATTGGAACCAACAGATTTATTGGTTTTCTTTTATTATACTGTAGAGTAAAAGTTTGTCTCATTCTCACAAAATCTACTTACTTTACGTGTTTTATTTAATTATCTCATTCATTCTTTCCTGTAGTTGCAACAAAGCATTTCATCAAGATTTCAAATTGAATCAGAAATTTAAGCAAGGAGGGGTTAGTTTGTATTTGGTGCACCTTTTGAAATATATAGTAGATCATTCTTGATTTTTCTTTTTAATGGATGCTTTACAATTATATGATTTTGCCCTATTTTTCAAATTCCCTGTGTTCAAAAGTTGGTAAGATATAATGATTCAATAATTTTTCATGCTGCAATAAATAACCAGTTGTACAAAATTGTGCAATAGTACAATATTTTTCTTAATACATAATTTTAGCACTATTTTTTATATAGTACTCTTTGTTATAGTATTTGTTTCATTTTCCACTTGTGCTATTTTTTTACTTCGTTACATTTTTAAGCTAAAGATAAGAAAACATTACAGATTTTACATTTGGTTAAAAGCTATTGCGTTTTTTAAATGAAAAAGGTTACTGTATACATACCTGCCAAGGAATTCCTATGCCTTGACACTTGCTAAATGTGGTTACTGCATTAATACCATAAATAATATCTAAAGAAATCAAGAGCAAGTAGATTTAGCTTTATTAATTTCTTATGTTAAAAGTGCCCAGGAGTTTTATGGTAACATTTCGTAGAATACTGTGAAAGATAATTCTGATCTAATTCAAGCATCTGATGCGGTGGAAGAGCCTCAGCATATAATGATTAATCCAAATGCATTTACTATTAGTTTTTAAAAAGTACTTAATGAATTGACCTTGTTGTATTTTGGTTAAATACCCTTTTCTATGTGCATTTTTATCAAAGAAAGAAAAGAGTATGGAATATGAAACTGTGATTACTAGAATTATCCATGAAGTTAAATAAAGTGTTGCAGAAACATTTTATAAATTTTGAAGATTGTGTTCAGAGGAATGTTTTCTCTCATTAAGTAATTTATTCAGATTATTTTTTTATCAACAGACAAAGCAATTACTGTTCACACTGTACAAGTTAATTGCCTTTTATCTAAGAAAATCATAATTCTATGAGAAACAAAAAATTTTCAACATCGCACTGAAATTAGGATGAAATTTTAGAATGTGGGATTGATTTATGATAAAATTTATTATCATCATCTTTAGATTATCATGTATTTTGGGAAGTAATGAATTTTGCTAAAAAATTTTGGCCTGCATATAAGCAATATGATATTTTGACCTTTGGATTGATTAAGGTAAAAATAATGATGTATCTCTTATTTTTATGATGGCACCGAAAAATTAACCTAGTATTTCAGGTGCTCACGTTATACTGAAATTTGGTTATCCTTTCCTTTCAGTGATTTTATCAATACAAGTAAATACATGCTAAATGCAATCACTTTTTTCTGGTGTTTTTTCCCTTGCATTTTATGATAATGAACCATTTGTCTGTACAATACCTTGCAATCTTCTATGAAAAAAGATTAATGTAAAGACTTTGAGATTTAAGTACTTAATTGATAATCCTTGTCTCGTATACCTTAATTTCATGTTTTCCGGTAATGAAATACATCAGATACTTTTAAAATTTTATGTAAACTTGCTTAAATTTATCATCCTTACAATTTCAAGTATTTGTTATATACAATATTTTACAGAAATACCCAAGATCATTATTTGAAAAATTAATTTCTTATTAGCTTCAGCAAATACTTGACTAACATTAAAATATCTATGCTGGTTTTTTTATCATTTTAGTATTGGATGCTGATAAAAGTTACTCAAGTTTGATTAAAAACTTTGTCACTGTCGGGTATACTGTATTAATGTTTTTGGCATTCTTAGTTCTTACTTAGCCAAACCTGAGTTTGTATTTAGTATTTTTGTCACTAAGTGTTCTGTATTTAATTATGAATGAAGTCATTAATGAATGATGACATAATTTAGTTTTACAGGATCAAATATCTTACCTTACATCTTTAGTGAAAAAAAATCTAAGCATCAGAAATAGGGAAATTTAATTAGAAATATAGGTTTGTCTCCATACATCTTTGAGCAATGATTAGATGAAAGTAGGTGGCAAATGGAAGAGATATTTTCCAGTTTTAATGCATCTTGCACCACAATGACCAGGTTACAAGGTAAAATGGAGCTGGTAGATGTTGCTAGTTTCAGTAGATTTTTCTCAAAATATATATTTATTAATAAAGAATGTACTGTATATTATTTTCCAGTATACTTAGTATGACTGGAGTCTTTTTATATAAGTTATTTCACTACCCATGGGAACACGATTCATTTCATTGTTATATTTTATGTTGACATATGCTTTAGTTTCAATTTTATGAATAGTTGCTCTGACCCCTTACTTTCCTGTTTTTAAGGTGCCAATTATTTCCTTCTCCACATATGAAATATTGTGATAAAAATGTGAAATAAGTCTTCATTCAAATGTAGGTTCATAAATCATCATTGCATCTTCATCAATCAAGGTATTCTATGTCATACTTTGATATTTTGTTAAATTATTCTTTAATGATACCTGTTTGTCATTTGTCAATACCTGGGAAAGCTTTTTTAGTGATCTTCACCCAGTAGAGTATTTTTGTATCAAGTTTTTTAAGTTGTTGTGATCAAAGTATCTTGTTTGTGTCTTTATGGTAAGCGAGAAATTTAAGCTGTAAACAATCATTAGAGGTATGCTGATGTTGATATTGTCATTGTTACACCCTGTATATAGCCAGTTCTTTGAATTTTTATTATGAAAATAACTTTAGCATCAATAATGTATGGATGCAAATATGTGGTAACAATTAAGCATTTCTAAAATGAAAATGAAAAGGCTGTGTTCGACAATTAGTGTATCTTTGCTGACACCCTGGGATGTTCATCAAAATGTAAAATTGAAGGGTATCAATTGTTCTCCCACCTTTGCTACATTCATGAATACCGTAATTCTCTCCTAAGACACCAGAATTACATTTGACCATACTCATTAGCATTCATAATGCAGATTCTATATTCTCATACACAACTTCAATATGATAAACAGAATACTAGGTTGGTAGATTGCTGAATGTACTCTACATCATGTCTCATGAAAATACCATGTCTTTCAGTTAGTGTTGGGAGAGCAGTTGTCATATTTCCCGTTCTAATTTGGAAAGTAATTTAAAAAAACCAAACTGGGCCTGGGGCCTTAGGTGCTTGCACCATGTCTATTGTCGAATTCAGTCGTAATATTCTATGCAGATGTAGTTACACCATAGTCCTTACTTGCCTTTCTATTCCTTAAAAAGAAGCTCTGCCTCACAGTTGTGGTGATAAAGAAAACATTCCGTAACCATATGGAACATGTCTACTGTCAACTCAACATTGCAAGGATATTTTTCTGAGATTTAATGATTACTAATTACATATGTAATATAGTGACGAGGTTTATCAGTGACTGACATAATTTTTTCTTGTAGTAATTGTCAAAGTAGTATGGAATTTTGACATAGATTATATGTTGAGAATCCTAAATGATTAGTGTTGCAAATATCTTCATTACTGGATCATTGTAACAAAAAAGTGTATATGTCCTTCAATTCTATTGCTCAGTGTACAAGAAAAATAACTTTGATATCCTCTACTCTATCCTTTGGTCTTTTTCATTGCATTACCTGAACAATGTGCGAGATGAGATTTTGGTAATTGTTTATTTCATAGCACATTAGGAAGCTGCAAAATGTTTTAGTACATGTCTGAGGGTTTTAAGCCTCATCTGTGCATCTCTGTGATTTTATAAAGTGTTAGGCATAACTTGCAACTGTTGTTTCTGTTACATTTGTATTATTTTGGTTACCTGCAGTTAAGCCTTCTGAAAGTTAACGCAGTTTCTAAAGTATGGTGGTACACATGATTGAAATAATACCACTTAAGTTTAAAGTTGACCTTAGCACATGTTTAGTTTCATGGAAGATATAGACATGAACAAATTTATGTAAGGTTTGTCTCATTAACATTATTAGTCTCAGGTTAGAGATCTCCAACAAATGTTTCCTTAGTTCCCCTTCCTCTCTAAGAATGAGATTGGTGAAATTGTCTAAAGCTGGTTTGTCAAATTATGGTTGTTTTAAATTTTTATTTGAGTTGTATGACATTTACAAGAACAATCTACTGTTTATTTACTTAATTATAATACTTTTGTATTATTGGTTTGTATCATGTAAACAATGGATAGGTTGCAATGAGGAAGGGGTGTCTTGGTAACACTTTCTTTGAATTATATATAATGACCAGAAATTTTTAAGCTGCATAGTACAGCCAAAGTTATGATTTTATATTAATTAGCCCAGACCACAAGCTAGTAATCCATTTTATTTTCAGTAGCAATCATTGCTTTTGTTAAGGATAGAGTTTTGTTTCGATGAAAGGTTAAGCCATTATGTAAAGCCAGCTGTGTATAATAAATGTTGATACATCTCCTTCCCCATACATATGATCAGCTGTTTATGATGAAATATTTAGTGTTATTATCCAGTCCTGACCTGAATATCTTGAAAATATAAATACAGTACATTATATGTGTCTACACTATAAGAAATCAGGTTAATACCTTGAAAAAGTTACACATTACATGGTTGCCCTGAATTCATCCTATCCCAAGTTCCACTTACGTGTTGATCAAGAGAGTTTTTACTCATTGTCAGTAGCTGAGAGAAAGCAATTTTCTTAATAATTTTGAATTGCATGTTATTATCAGTGATTCATATTAAAATATGTATATATACATATATATACATATATGTAGATCATGCAGAAAGATGTATGAAATGATGGGGAATGTTCCTTCTTAATTTGCTTTCTCTCTGTCATTTGACTTCCGATGATCGTTATCGAAGTGTGAAAAGTGTAGAGAGCAATAAGAGAGTCAGTTTCAGTGGTTTTTTGGCTCATCACCATTCTGAAATAGGACTCAAGCCTTTAGCCTGACTTGGGACCATTCCTTGAATACTTAAGTTGGATATTACTGACATCTCTTCATTTGATCTAAATCTGGTCTAGGCTAGGCTTTTGGCTTAAATTCCTATTCCATATTGTTTAGCCTTCTAATACCAGTTATGCTAAGAGATAATAATAATGCCTGTTCAATTGGAGACCACTTGGTTGTGTATTCTCAATTGTTATTTGTTGTCAGTGTGTAGATTCCGGCAACATACCACATATTTCCCCTTAGTAGTGTTTTTGAGTTGATGAACCAATGAAAAGGCATCAACGGCCACTTACACGTGTTCACACCCTTGGAAACAGTGGACTTTAAAATGGTTTCCAAGTTTCTGATCAGTCATTTTAACGCCACAACCTGCAGCCATGTTTATATTATTCTTGTTCCTTTGTATGGTAGCAAAAGACTTAAGTTTTTTGAATGCTGATAACATTGTGGAACTCTTAGAGCTGTAGCAATCTTTTTAAAGATTTTTGGAATGTTTAAATTTTGGTGTAGGGCATTACTACACTACATTTAGGTATAGAAAAAAATACCTTGTCCAAGATCAAGGAAGCCACTGTGACTTCAGGTACTGTACTATAACTCCACCAGAAAAAAAAAAACAGTAGAAAGGAATAAGTTCTCAATAGAAAAAGATCAGTCTTGCTGAGATATGTAATTGAACTTCAAAAGTTTAAGCTGAGGTTGTGATGGAAGTTTGAGGTTTTGCCAACATGACTGTTTGAAAGTACAGCCACCAAATACAAGTGCTGCATTCATATAATAGTCTTTTATTTATATTCCTTCTATATAATATTGGTAAAGTAAAAGTATTTATGATGATAACACTGGTAAATTACTGCTGTATTTCCCAAAATATAGACATTTTATAAAAATCATTTTAAAATGACAAATTTAGAAATAATTTGTATTTTTCCCAACTATACAAACCTGTAGTTCTTTACCCAGGTAATCGATTCAGTACAAGCTGGTGTTCAGGACATAAAAACTTTGAGCAAGGTGGCAGCCAACATCCTGGCAGAAGTGGGTAGGTAGCAGGAAACACTTGCCATCGCCTACACACTCAGTATCTCAGCCCCTTTTGATTGCGTACATAACTTATGGGGACTGGGGGGGGGGGGGGTGATGGTGGGACAAGTACAGTATGTGTAAAGAATTGCAAGTTTTTATAGTTAGAAAAAATACAAATTATTTCCAATTTGTCATTTGTACTCTCACAAAATACAAGCCCTCATTCTCTCCGTAGAAGATGTGTCCATGGGTGGGTGGAAGTCCGTTCAACTGGCTGAAAACTTGCCTCAGAATTGCCACACCCGAGCTTGGAAGAGAAGGATAAGGTTCCTAACATATTGTTAACCTGTTAGTTTTATAATACCAGAGAGGTCGGGGGCCTGTGCAATAATTGTCTTGTGAGTAAGGGACCACTCTGACATAATGCTCACTGAGACCTGAATCACCCAACTCCCCCTCGCCACAAGATTGGAGATATGATTGAAGATGTATAAATGTGGGAATCAAGAAATATTCAGGCAACTTGCAAAGAATAAGGCATACCTGCAGTCAATAGGAGCCAGTTAGTAGGGCCTTGGATGCTCTGCCTTAAGAGAGTCGAAGAAGAAGAAAAGAAAAAGGCTAGTCGTTAACCCCTGACTAAAACCGTAATCTCTGCCTTTGAATGACTGTTAATTGTCCTTTGAGGAGCTAAGGAAGCTAAATCACTTGCTGAGCAACCACCAGTTCCTAAAAAAAAACTTGTCTAGGGACCTGTGTGTCATCTTCCAGGTAGTGGGCAGTGAAGATCGTCTGATGCTTCCACATGCCCAATTGTAATACCTGCATCTTGATTTCTGGGTGTGTCGCTCTTGATGAGTGGAGGAAGGAGTGAGGGTATGGTCAATGACCTGGCTGATCCAAGATGAAATTGCGTTTCTTGCAACCTTCCTCTTGACCCTGCTCGTGTTGACAAGCAGCTGATTGTTGTGTGGGCGAGCTCATCTTGTACGCTAGAGATAGTGCCTTAGCACCCTCTCAGGACAGTTGATCTGTGTCATATGTTACTTTCTGTAGACTTGCAAACCATAAGGGCCTGCACTTAGGGTCTGCTACAGCCAGAGTTAGAGTCTTTAACGATAAAATCAAGGACAAAACTGAAAGTAACCTGCACCCATCCCCTTGAATGGACGATGTTATAGGAGAGATGGTATAACTCACTAACCCGCTGTAGAGATTATGGTGAGAAGGAAGACCGTTTTGTGGATCGATCAAGTCACAATCTGACGCTCAACTCAACAGTTCATAGGGAGCTCCTTTGATGGAATGGATGACTTTGACCAGATTCCAAGCATGTGGTCTCACTTCCGGCTAAGGCAAGATAACTCAAAGGTCCGTATAGGCATTGATAATTGTGCTGGAGAGGAAATAAGGACTTTTTCAGTCTACAGCTCTGGCTTAAGGTTGAGTAATAGCCTTATACCACTGAAATTGAACAGAGTTTCTCCTCTCAGAGATATAATAAAAACCCAGAAACCTGGAGTATAGTATCTCTGAATGGAGACACACCCCTTCTACAACACTAACCACAGAAAATTGTCTAGCAGCAGAAGGCTTGGGTATCATTCTGCATCTTGCCATAGTGGAGCTATAGACACTATAAATAGGTTGGACAATGATCTCACTTTGTTGAGGAGTCTCCAAACTAGGAAAAGGGGTGGGGACACATGTAGACGTCTGTCATTACAAAGATGTTGGAAGGCTTCTTGGAACCCTGCTTGAGGATTTGGTACTTGAGAGTAGTACATCGGCAGTTTGTGATCGAGACTAGTTACAAACAGGTCTCCAAAGTCAGGAATTTGGTTGCTATCCGAGGAGCCAAAGAGCATTTGGAACCAACTATCTGAGTCTTTCTGCTCAGGTTGTCTGCAAAGATGTAGTTTTTGCTTGGGATGGACAGGGTTGATAGTGAGATCTGATTGTCCTCTGTCCATCTCAGAACCTTGACAGCTAGATAGTAGAGCTTTTGCGAGTAGGTATCTCCTTGTTTATTATTATTATCATTATTATTATTATTATTATTATCATTACTAGCTAAGCTACAACCCTAGATGGAAAAGCAGGAATCTATAAGGTCTAGGGCTCTATCAGTGGAAAGTAGGTCGGTTAGGAAAGGATGTAAGGACAGTGAGACAAGCGTCACCAAGATCAACTGATACTTTATTCAAATGTGCACGGGAGTATATTACAAGGTGCGGACGGAAGGGTAGGATGGCGCTGGCGCCAAATCAGATTGAAGTGCCCTCCAAAATATATGTGTTTTCTTACACTTACAAATATACGAATTATGAGTTAACAGAAACATGTAATGAAATGATACATATGTCAAAATGTAGCTCTGATGGAGCGGAATACATATACATGGGAAACCACGGTGTGGCGAAAGGAGAATTCAAATAAATAAATAGTTTGTTGATTTTCTGGACGACGAAGGGAGCGGTGTCCTTACAAGTATTCCCCCCCCAAGACATCGGGCGGCGTAGAGGGCTGATGATCAATCTTCGTATCTTTTCGGGCGTCGGAGGGTTCCTCTTGTGTTTGTTCGGAGGGGCGCGCATAAGGATCTCTTCCTCTTGTCGTCGTTTGATGATTTTTCTTTCGTTGGGCGCCTTGTTTTGAGGTGGAACTCTGGATCTGCCAGGTCCGGCGGAGGCGGTGTCGCTTCCTTCGAGAAACGCTGGTTTCACGCTGTCTATTGAGACCCAGTCCTCTTGGCCATGGACGTCGAGAATGAAGGCTTTCGTTGTCTTCTTAATTACCCGGTAGGGGCCTCGATAAGGTCTAGTTAGTGGTTGTCGATGAGCGTCGACACGGACAAAAACGTACCCGCAGTCATCCAGGTTTTTTGGCTTGAAGTGCTTGGTTCTGTCCTGGTAAGTTTTGAGACATGGCCTGAACTTCCTGGCGATGTCCCTTAGGTGATCCAGCTACGTGTCGTCGGTTGATGAGGGAAAGAATTCGCCAGGAACTGTGAGCGCCTCCCCTTAAACCTTTTCGGCGGGCGAAGGTTCGCCGGCGGTGCGAAGGCCGAGGAGTACCCAAGGAAGTCGTGATTTCCAGTTCCCGTCGGTGCAGCTCGCCATCAGGGACGCCTTGAGGGCGCGGTGAGTTCTTTCGACCATGCCGTTTGCCACGGGGTTGTATGCCGTGGTGCTGTGGAGCGTTGTCCCCATCAGGTTCGCCAAAGCGAGCCATATTTCTGAGAGGAAAGCGGGGCCTCTTGTCTGTCGTGATGTCGTCAGGAACGCCAAACCTGCTCACCCAGCTTGACAGGAGGGCTTCGGCGCATGCTTGAGTCGTAGCTTCGGTCATCGGCGGTGCCTCCAACCACCTCGTGGAGCGATCGATGATCGTAAGCAGGTAGCGAGCAGATCCAGAAGGGGGCAATGGTCCCACGACGTCGATGTGTATGTGACCGAAACGTCTTTTTGGCTGGGGAAAATCGCCCACCCCCGATTCGGTGTGACGGCTGACTTTGCTTGACTGGCAGTTGATGCATGACTTCGCCCATTCCCGGGCGTCCTTTTTTATCCCTGGCCAGACGAACTTTTCAGACAGAAGGCGAGCGGTGGTGCGTCCTGAGGGGTGTGAAAGTCCATGGATGATATCGAATATTTTCCTTCTGCAGGAGGCTGGTATCCAGGGACGTGGGCGGCCTGTGCTGGTGTCGCAAAGAATAGTTACTCCTGCTGGTCCGAGGGGAATCGCACTTATCTTGAGCGCGGATGGCCCCGTCAGGTGATCCTGTGCTTCTCGGTCGGTGCGTTGTTCGGTTGCGAGATTGGCGTAGTCGATTCCCAGGTGGATTGCGTCAATTTCAATCCTTGAAAGGGCGTCCGCGACTGGGTTTTTCTTTCCTGGGACGTAACGTATGGTGCACCCGAATTCGGCGATTGATGCGAGATGACGTTGTTGTCGGGAGGACCATGCGTCTGTCGATTTCGTGAAAGCGTGTACGAGGGGTTGATGGTCCGTCGCGATTGTGAAGGGAGTGCCCTCCAAGATGTGCCTGAAGTGGCGGACGGCGAGGAGTTCCCTATCGAAGGTGCTGTATCTTGTTTCGGCGGGTTTCAATTTCTTGCTGAAGAATGCCAGCTGTCGAGGAGAACCATCGACGAGTTGCTCCAGCACAGCCAAACAGGCGACGTTGCTGGCGTCGGTGGTTAGTCGCAGGGGCGCGTTGTCGTCGAAATGAGCAAGGGTGGTGGCTTTCGCAAGGGCATCCTTCGTCCGGGTGAATGCCTGTTGCTGGGGCAAACCCCACTCGAGTTTTTTTGCTTTTCCTTTCAGGTCGTTGTC
The DNA here is from genome assembly GCF_036898095.1 of Palaemon carinicauda. Lineage (NCBI taxonomy): Eukaryota > Metazoa > Arthropoda > Malacostraca > Decapoda > Palaemonidae > Palaemon > Palaemon carinicauda. The sequence goes on along the minus strand of NC_090730.1, from coordinate 66,165,562 downwards.
GAGAGGTTGGGGATGAAGCGCCTGTAGTAATTGACCATCCCCAGGAACTCCTGAAGTTGGCGGATGGTCGTAGGTATCGGGAACTTTCTGATGGCGTCGACCTTGGTTGTCATGGGTTTTACCCCGCACGAGGATACGCGGTGACCAAGGAAATCCACTCATTCCGCACCGAACGAGCATTTGTCGAAACGTACGACCAGGCCGTTCTCCTGTAGGCGTTTGAGGACGGTGCGGACGTGCTTCCGGTGTTCCTCCTTGGTTTTCGAGAATATCAGGATGTCGTCGACGTAGCAGACGCAGAAAGGTAGGTCACCCAGAATGCTATCCATTAGTCGTTGGAAGGTCGCCCCGGCGTTGCGTAGACCGAAGGTTGAGTATGCGAAGGTGTAGGATCCAAACGGCGTTACAATGGCAGTTTTCGGGATGTCTTCCGGAAATACGGGGACCTGGAAATAAGACTTGAGGAGGTCCATGTTGGTAAAATACTTTGCGCCGTGCAACGCGTTCGTTAGGTCCTGCATGTTGGGCAGCGGGTAGTGATCGGGCGTTGTGATGAGGTTGAGGCGCCTGTAGTCGCCGCAAGGTCTCCAGGACCCGTCCGGCTTTTTTACCATGTGTAGGGGGGATGCCCAGGGGCTCGATGGTTTCTTACAGATACCCATGCGTTCCATGTCCTCGAAGGCGCGTTTGGCATCCTTCAGTTTCTGGGGCGGAAGGCGGCAGAATTTGGCGGGAGGCGGCAGAATTTGGCGTGACTGGGAGGTCCTGTCGTTGTGATGTGGTGGTAGATCCCATGCTTGGACGGGGAACCTGGCGAGTGTCGGAGCTCGGGCTTGAAAACCTCGGGAAATTCTTGTAGGAGGTCGGCGTAGGGGTGTGTCGTTACGGCGGATACGGACATTGTTGCAGGGCCGTGTTCTAGGGCGCGGGACTGGCAGGTTCCCGTGTCGATGAGACGTCTGTTAGCGACATCGACGAGGAGTCCGTGGTGGGCGAGGAAATCCGCACCGAGGAGGGGGCGATTGACGTCAGCGATAGCGAAGGGCCAAGAATACGAACGGCCCATGATAGATATCTTGAGGGTCTTGATCCCATAGCACCGTATGGGAGATCCGTTGGCGGCGATGAGTGAGGGAGCGTTTTTGTCGGGACCACGGTCTAGGTCGGACTTGGAAGGTGGGAACGTTGACTGCATTGCGCCGGTGTCTACCATGAGTCTACGGTTGGAAATGGTATCGAGGATATAGAAACCATTCTTGTTTTGGTTAACTGCGGCTGCGATGGTGGCAGGTGGATGCTTCTGGCGTCATCTTCTAGGGAAACTGCATGGTGCTCTACATTTCTTGGCGTCACTGCCGAACTGTTGGTGGTAGAAGCACCATGCTGGGTTAGTCCTAGGGTTCGGTCGCGTTGGTTGCGGTGGTTTCTTTCTTGATAGAATGTTGATCTCGTCGTCCTCAGGGGCCGTTGCCGAGGAGTCTATGGAAGAGCAGCTGCTGAAGGAGGAGAACGAAGGCTTTGGAGGCCTCTTGGAGCTTCTGAGCCTTCGACAGGAGTTCGTTCATTGGGAGCGTGTCGGCGTCTGTCAGTTGGGCCCTTACGTCCTGTGGTAGGCGTCGAAGAAAGATCTCGCGAGATAAGCTAATCTCACGTCGTCAGCCGTTGCTGTCTGTTTCGGGGAGCATAAGCAGGCCGGTCAACTCGTCCCACGCCTCGACAGGAGAGGTGTCACCCATGGGCTTGCCGGCGAGGTCCAGGACTTTCTGTGCTCTTGCTGAGACGGAGAGGGAGTAGATACCGATGAGTTTCGTTCTCAGGTCGTCGTATGAAACTTGGCCGGCCTGGGCGTCGAGCCATGGGGAAATCTTGTCGAATACCTCTTCAGGTATGGAGGTGAGAACGATGTCAGCCTTGGCGCAGGAGTCGCTGAGTCTAGCGACGCGGAAGAGTACGTCTGCTCTCAGGAACCAGGAAGCGGTGTTGTGTTGAGAAAAGGGCGGCAGTTTGACTTTGGGCGTGGAGGCGAGGCCGTTGGGTGCGATGGGCGTGTTACTTCCTGCATCGTGGCCAGACGACGAGTCGGCGAAGAGGTGAGAAGTTGATATGTCGGTTAAGCTCATCCTACTGTCTTACATTCACCGAAGTGTGGGAGAACCAAAGGCCGGTTCATGACTAAAGGTAACGGAGTATAGAGAAGGTAGCACGGCCGTAATAAGTCCGTTAATTGCAAAGCCAAAACCGCTGATGCTACTTTCAACTCCGGGGTCACCAGTTGTAAGGACAGTGAGACAAGCGTCACCAAGATCAACTGATACTTTATTCAAATGTGCACGGGAGTATATTACAAGGTGCGGACGGAAAGGTAGGATGGCGCTGGCGCCAAATTAGATTGAAGTGCCCGCCAAAATATATGTGTTTTCTTACACTTACAAATATACGAATTATGAGTTAACAGAAACATGTAATGAAATGATACACATGTCAAAATGTAGCTCTGATGGAGCGAAATACATATACATGGGAAACCACGGTGTGGCGAAAGGAGAATTCAAATAAATAAATAGTTTGTTGATTTTCTGGACGACGAAGGGAGCGGTGTCCTTACAAGTAAAAGGAAATAAATGAATTACTGTATATGAGAAATAATGAACAATTGAAATAAATTATTTTAAGAATAGTAACAATATTTAGAAAGATCTTGCATATGTAAACTATAAAAAGACATTAAAACATTTGCTGCAAGTTTGAACTTTTGAAGTTCTACTGATTCAACTATTCAATTCGGAAGATCACTCCACAGCTTGATCACAGCTAAAATAAAACTTCTAGAATACTGAGTAGTATTAAGTCTCCTGATGGAGAAGGTATAACTATTAGAAATAATTGCATACCAAGTATTACGAACAGGGTGGTACTATCCGAGATGTGAATGTAAAGGATGGTCAGAATTATGAAAAATCTTATGCAACATGCATAACAAACTAATGGAACAACAGTGCAAGAGGTTAACCCACGAAGGACGACCCGTCCATTTAATGGATGCATTAATTGCTACCAACTAGCGACCGTCTATATTGTGGATGCATTTTTTTCATCCTTTCTTCCCCCTACATATGACTTTAGCTCCGCCTTCTATTGACGTCACAGGCTACTTTAACCAATCAGTGATCGTTTACAAAGCAAAGTTGCCAGAAATCTTATACTTTGAGGTTATAGGAGTGTACTAAGCATGCGCCGTTGGCGGTGGGGGTAGGTGCCGTTTGGCTTATCGATCGAGATTTTGTTATCTGTTGGCAGGATAAAAGATAACTTTTTTTATGCAAAATTAAGAGTTAATTTGTTTTATAATGGCTAATATGGAATATCATTATGATTCAGAAACAAGTGCTGATGATTTGGGCAGCCATAGTGAGCATGATAGTGATGATTATATGACTGATAGCGATGTTTATGACGACGATCTTGACATTGAACCTGTTGCCTCATCCTGGGCACGTGTTTATCCGCCTGAAGGTATTGACTGTGGGAGTGATTTGGTTTTTACCCAAAGAAATGTAGGTCCTTTAGGGATTCCTAACCGTAATTCACAGCCTATTGAATACTTTTCTTTATTTATAACTGATGATATTATAGATATTCTTGTTCGTGAGACTAACATATATGCCAACAGATTTTTAGCTAGTAAGGAAGAGTGGATAAGAGAACATCCACGAAGCAAATACAGAATCTGGAAACCAGTAACTCACGAAAGAATGAAAAAGTTTTTAGCTCTTAGTTTACTCATGGGATTGATAAAAGTGCAGGATATAAAAGATTTTTGGAGTACGTTTCGTTCAACTAGAATTCTTTTTTTTTGAGAAACCATGCCACGCGATGAATATCTTCTAATTAGTCGATTTCTTCATTTGAATGATAATACCTTGAATAAGCCCAGAGGTGACCCACAGTATGACCCATGGTTTCAAGGGGGCCCTCTTTTAGATTCCTGCAATAAGTTATTCAAGGATCATTACAATCTTCAGCAGACTATCTCCCTTGATGAAAGTATGATTGGTATGCGTAATAGGTGTGCATTTATACAATATATGCCCAATAAACGGCACTGTAGGTATGGGATAAAAAAGTTTGAACTTTGTGAAGCTTCCACTGGATATGTTTATCATATAGATTTGTATTCAGGGCGTGATTTTTATGCTACTGGAAGTCAGCAAGGCTTTACTCATACAGTAGTAATGAATATAATGGAGAAAAGCAAGGTTCTGAATAAAGGTTATCACCTGATTACTGACAACTTTTATACAAAGATTCCTCTAGCAGAAGCCCTACTAATACAAAAGACATCCCTCACAGGAACAATAAAGATCAATTCTAAATTTTTGCCTCAAATTTTGGTCAAGCAGAAGCTCAGCACAGGTGAAACTGTCTATGTAAGAAAAGGAAAGTTGCTTACCTGTGGTTTCAAAGAGAAAGCAACTTGCAAGCCAGTTTACCTTTTGACAACATATGCTCATGCTGAAAATGTCACATTGCAGACAAGACATGGAGAAAAAATCAAGCCTAAAGTCATAAATGACTATAATGTTGGTATGGGAGGTGTTGACCTTTCAGACAAAAAACTTTATCATTATGCTGCACAAAGGTCAACCAGGAGATACTGGAAGAAAATTTATAGTAATCTTATAGATGTATCAGTTCTAAATGCTTATATTATCTATCAGCAAAATACTGATAGGCCATTCAAGAGAGATGATTTTCTTCGTGACATTATTGAATGTCTGTCAATCCCGGATGCTGCATCTTACCCTCTCATTCCACAGTCACCTGGTAGCCGACTTTCTAATTCACCAGGTCGTATTCCTATTCCTGTCAGTTCACCTGGTTCAAGCCATGTATATGCTAGGTTAGATGGTTGCAAGCAAAGATTATGTGCAGTTTGTCCCAAGTGCTCGAAGCACTGGTGTCCTGGATGCAATGCTGGCATTCATGAGCAATGCTGGCCAAAGCTGCAACATTACTTCAGGGTGAAAGGTTGTCCTAAGAGGAAACATGAGGACAATGATGAGCATGAAGACTGTCAGTAAATTCAAGTCAATAATTGTGGCTACTTTTGTGAACTCACTTGATAATTATGAATGTTGTAATATTTTTGTAAATCCGCGTTACCAAATGGTGAAAAAGTGTCACTTGATATGTTGATATATATTTTTTTTACCACGCTATCACTGAATAGAATAATCTGTTTTTTTTTAGGAATTTTTCAAAATTACATTCTTTACAAAATTAGCTTTGTTATAACAAAAAGGAATAATAAGTTTTGTAATAATCCAGCTTCAAAGTGACTTTGATTTTTTTGCAACTGTGATTTCTAAAGATATTTTTTTTTATATCCAAAGTAATTAAATATGTATCAAACAATAAATGCCCTATTCAAAAAGCTCATCTTCTTGCGGTTTCAATGATACCAAATACTTATATATTAGAGTGAAAAATATATTATTTACAGATTTTTTTCTTTTTTCTATAAATATCAATAAACTGTCGTCGTCTTTTGGCGGTGCGGCCCGTCGTCCTTCGTGGGTTAATATCTAGATCAGGGATAAGAAATTTAATAGACCGTAGGTTCCTGTTTAGCAAATTAAGATGAGAATCAGCAGCTTAAGACCAGACAGGAGAGCAATACTCGAAATAAGGTAGACTGAAAGAATTAAAACACTTCAGAATAGATTGATTACCGAAAATCTTACAATATTTTTTCAATAAGCCAATTTTTTGCGCAATTAAAGATGAGACAGACCTAATGTGTTTCTCGAAAGTAAATCTGCTGTTGTGCAATGAAAAAAAATCAACAGACAGCGACAAACCCCCATGTTTGGCATTTTTAGACTATCAGAAAGCTTTCGATTCTATCAAAAGCTTAGCAGTAATGAAAACCCTTCAAAGACAAGGAATAGATGAATGCTATGTAAAAACAATTCAAGATATCTATACAGGAAGTACAGCAACCCTAAATCTGCATAAAGATAGTGTAAATTCCAATTGAGAAAGGAGGTAGACAGGGAGACCACATCTTTTAAATTATTTACAGCAGGCCAAGAAGTTTTCAAAAATTTAGATACGGAAGATATAGGAATTAACGTTAAGATTTGCACATGACATAGTTCCATTTAGTGAATCATGGGAGGAATTGCAAAAGATGATGAAAGATTTTAATAGGGAATGAAGAAATATTGGACTGAAAATTAGTATAAATAAAACTATGATAATTTTTAATGAAAATGCAGAGGCAATAAAATGGATTTTGAAGTAAAGCGAAAAATCTATTTTTGGGTAAGATAGCCATGTCGTCCTGATGGAAGGTTCCTTTAGGCAGCTTTCTAAGGGATATTTGACTACAGTGATACTCCCAGAGAATTGACCACAGGTCTCCAGAATTCTAACTCCTGGCGCAAGTATCCTTAAAATAACTCTTAAGGATGTCGCATAATATCAGGGGACATATTTCTTGATACGAAACATGGCAATCTTCACCCCGAATAGAGTTTTCGCTCTGAGGGGGAAGAGTGGCGAATTTGAAGGGGAGCCGTTATCAAGGTTGCCCGGTGAATCCCCTCCCGGTACCACCCGGGCGAACTATTCCTTTTGTAGTAGCAAATCAAGCACGGTGTATCTCCCAACCCCTCTCGGTTTTGTTACTATTTCAAGGATTTTTGGGCTCAAGCCATGGCGTCCTGATGGAAGGCTCCTTTTTGATAGCTTCCTTGGGTAAATAACTACTAGATATTCCCAGAGAATTTAACCACAGGTTATCACAGAATTCTAACTTCTGGAGCAAGTATCCTAAAGGTTTCCCTTTAAGACATCGTATATCAACAGGGGACGCATGTATTAACGCGCCACATAGCTATCTGCACCCCACATAGAGTTAACACTTCGATGTGTAGGGGCAGAGAATAGCTGGGGAGCCGTTCCACAGCTAATCTCATCCGTGGCTACTTTTGGTACTCGAAACGTAAACAAACGGGCGCCATTGCTAAATGACGTCACGTCCGTCCTCATCCTTTGCATAGTAGCTTGCCTTACTAAGACGGATTTTCCCTGTGCTTATTTCATCGACTTGCATCTTAGCTATGTCTCTACCCTCGGCCTCGCCTTCTTCTGGAAAGTTGAGTACCAGGTTCCAGTATTGTTTAAATAAGCTCTGACCGTAAAGTAACTTTTACTTTTCGAGATATTTTATGTTTTTTGGCAGAGCTGTGCTGCTACCGGACACGCCATTTTATGGCGTCGCTGTTGTCTTGCATGCCTTATTTAGCTAGCCTCAACAGCCTTTTCCGCCTTATTAACTAATCGATACTATTAGTTATTTAGTCTTCATAGCTAGAAACTTTATATATCGTGTTTTGACGCTCTTTTATTGGTCACCGCCTGACCCCATACCAGATCGATAGCTCTTTTATTGGTCACCGCCTGACCCCATACCAGATCGCTAGCCTAGCCCCTAGGCCAGAGTGCCTATCATCAGTGTTCATGCATGATATATTACAGTGATCCTAGGTTAAGTTATGAAGATAGTGGCATTATTTTATGATACTGTTTACTGTGATGCAAGTGTTTTCGCCTTCAGGGACCATATAGGGGATAGGTTTGATAGTGTGCCTTTCTAACCTAACCTAAATGTAGGACCCCTATATGCTCCCTTCACCCCCTGCCTTAGGGCATTCCCTCTGTGTAGCCTTGCTCCCCCTACCACGTAAGGGGATCAAGCTCATACCAGAGTACTTATCGCTTCTCTGTCCTCCCTAAGGGAATGATCCCCCCTTAGGGTTTCGTCCGAGAATGAGGAACGGCCTGCCCTTCCTCTATTGCTGAGGCTAGATTACCTGACCTTCCCTGCAATTGCGATACGTCTTCCAACCTTCCTGGTTCAGGGTGTAATATCCCTGCTCTAGGTTAGGCTTGGGGGGAGCTAGTTCTGTGCCTTGCTTGAAACGGTATCCATGCACCGTTCGCAGCCAGGCTGCCTACCTTAGGCTAGGGAGCGTCCTCCCTTCCTTGGTGGCCGCTTTGGTACAGAACCTCCCCTATGGAAGACCCTTCTTCTTCTCCCCTCCCCACCTATCTCTTGTATGGCCTAGCCTATACTTAGGTTAGCCTATACCCATCTGTCCCCTATCCTACAACTCCTCCTTAGGGTGGAGTGATAGGGCTACCTTGAGTTCCTGTGTGCAGTCCGCTCTGGTACATATACCCTTCATAGTGTCCTATGGGGTTAGCCACTGGATGCGTTTTGTCCGCAGGGGTTCTCCCCCCCCCTTGAGTGTTCCCTAGCCCTTCCTTGGGCTACACTGGCTCCCGACCGCCTGCGGCCCCCTGCCACTGGGTGATAGGGTTAGCCCCTATCATGGGTACACCCATTCAGGTGGGATGCCTTGGGGTTCGTGTCCATACTCCTACATCCCTCCTTCTGTCTCTTTCACTGTCCTGGTGCCGGTCCCTTGCCGCCTCTTCTGTCGGCGATACCGACCTCCCCCCTTGGTGACACCTTCCTTGCCCCCCGTGGCCGACAGCCCTCCGTGTGCCGGAGGGCTGCCGCCTCCCGTCGGCGTACAGCCGATGGCCTACCCTCATACCTCCTTGCTTCGGTCGTCCGTCCATCGGACCGGCCTCCGGCGTGCCGGCATCCATTGCCGGCGGTCCGATTCTGCTATAGCTCATCCTTGTCCCTGTCACCAAGCCGCAACCTTCGGCTTCCGGAGCCGCCGCCTCCTCCTGCCGGCGTGCCGCCGTTGTACCGGCGGCCGCCATCCTGGCATTACTCCTGACTTCTCTATTTGTCTTCCTTAATGCCAGAAACTCTGCTGGAGCGGCCTGCGGCGTGCCCCTGATCTGCCGGCGCATTCCGGAGGCGCCAAGAGACTTGCACCCCTTCTCCTAGCTATCAACACATGCTGATAGCCTTACCTTGCAACCAGATGGTTTGACTACATAAATAGATAGGTATTGTCATACCGTTCTATTAGTAGCCGTGCTGTCTTCTTGCATATCACAATTTTCCAGCATGCTGTGTGTATCTTAGCACGGCTGGATGCCGGAAACCGTTACCCTATGGGGTCTTCTACATCCCCAATTCAATGGTCTGAGTGGTCTCAGTCCCAATTTTATATCCTTGGCAATTCCTACTAGAATTCCCTTTGCCTCCCTGGCAATCTATGAAGAATTCTGCCTTGTGTCCTCGGTCACAAACAAATTGCCTATGGATAAGGTTACGGTAACCAGCCGGGCGGGTTACACGGAGTATGTGTCTATCTACTTCATTTCCCGCTCCACTCTCAAACATCACAATGTTTATATCACTTAAGATTAAGTTAAAAATTAACCTTTTAATATTTAACTTTAGAATATAAGTCATTAATATGACTTCCCCATACTCATGTTCTCTTTCTCTTACAGGAGGAGTACGTGAAATGCGACCACGGCTTCTGTGGAGTGAAGCGCCCGCACTTCTACGGGCACACGGCGTGTAGGACCCACGCCCCTTGCGCCAACAAGAAAGGCGATCTGAAGTTTTGGGACCCGCAGAACTGTACAGTCTGCAAGGACCGCCTGGTCGAGGCGTTCAACAATCCTCCCTCAGCGGAGGTTAGGGACGCTTCTCGAGAGAAGCTACGCAAGTGGGTGCGTGGCTTCCAAAAGAACGCCACCGGACCATACCTTGCCACCAAAGACTTGAGGGCCTTGCTTTTCCCGAAGGCATCCCCAGACTCTGTGGTCCCCAAGGATCAGATCCCCACCGTCCAGATAACGGTGGAACCTGACGTAGTCATGGCCCAGTCCATGCACGAGTGCCGTTTGGATGCCGACAACGCGGAACGTATGTCGGAAGTGTCGGAGAACACGGAAAGGAACCTCATGGGCGACGAATTGGACTATGAGGAAGACCAGGTGGAATACACTGAGTCGGAGCAGGAGGTCGCTCCACCTTCCACCCCCACACCGACTCCTACACTGACGGACGTATCACTCCCGTCTACCTCCGCTAACCCGGATCCCACCCCATCCAGCGCCCAGGAGATGTTCCGAATGCTCGAGGCTCTCATGGATAAGAAACTCCGTGAGACACACGAGTACATCAGGTCCAACATGGGAAGTTTGAAGCAGCCGAAAAGGATTTCGGTTAAGGACCTCCCGGCATGCTCAGATACCAACCCCTGGAGGTATGCCGAGCACATGCCAATTACAACAGGCAAGATCTTCATCAGTGAGAAGATCGGCTCGATTGTACTGGAAGAAGTGGAATTCTTCCCGAACTTTGAGGCTTATCCGGACTGTTACGTCCGACTTCGATCCGAACCTGCCTCTAAAGAAGAGACCGAACCGAAGGAGGTGATTGTGTTCGATCTCGCGAAGGCCCAGGTTATGCTGGCCAATACAGTAAAAAGTAAGGGCTTTACCTGCTCAAAACTTCCGGCGCTTAGCAAGAAGCACCCTACCTACGTCGCACCAGACGATGCGACCCTCCCCTTCTTGGAAAAGGCCTTCACTGTGGTACATAAGGCAGTGGAAGAAGGAAAACCTTGCCCTGCACTGGAGGAGTGCAGACCCTTCTCCCTGACTACTGCCCCCGATGTTCGACACTGGAAAGATGTCCAGCATACATTCGTGGTAGGAAAACTAGAACCTGATGTCGCTGGCCGTCAGTTTAACGAAGACCTCCCGAAAATTAATGACCATCTCCTTCGTCGGGAACATGACACGAAGGAAAGGCTCGCCGCATCCATGTCCCTCCAGGTACAGCTCGAAGTCATGGCCGGTGACACTAGGGTCCCTGACTACTACATGGTTCTCGCCAAAACACATTTGGCGACCGTAGTAAAAGATCTGTACAGCTTCACGAAGGCTCGTAGAGCCTGTCGTGAATTCGTGTTCTCCAGTGCCACAGTGAGACACGAATCCCGGAGGCTGATTTCCTCCAACATCTGGGGTAAGCACCTCTTTCCCTCCTCCCTTGTGAAAGAGATCACCGACAAGGCCGCCACGGAGAATAGGATACCACAAGTGGGGCATGTCGAAGAAAAGGAAATCCTCTCAGGACGACGGCCCTCAGCCTAAGAGGAAATCCACCAAGCCGAAACCCCAGCAACGTCAACAGAGACGGCAGTTTCCGGGATCCGCTACTCCCTATGTGGCAGCTCAGCCACAGCAGACCTTTCAGCTGGTCACCCAACCGGTCTTGTCACAGTCGCCGGTTTTCACCCCTGCTTTCGAGCAACAGTCAACTACCTTTCGTCCCAAAGGTAGAGGCTCAAACAGAGGTGCAGGCAGAGACGCATCTCGCCGTCCCTCCAGAGGCAGAGGAGGAAGGGGAGCTAGCGGCCGAGGTAGTAAACCCTCGGGACACCAGAAGCAATGAAGTGCTTCCGGTGGGAGGAAGACTCCGCCAATTCCAGGATCGTTGGACCTTCGATCCCTGGGCACACAGCATCGTCAAGAAGGGTCTAGGCTGGAGTTGGACTCAACCACCCCCAACCTTCCAGCAGTTCTTCCAACAATCAACCCCCCTTCTGGAAGAATATGTCCTAGATCTCTTGAACAAGAAGGTGATAAGGAGGGTAAAGTCAACCAGGTTCCAAGGGAGACTGTTTTGCGTCCCCAAGAAGGACTCCGACAAACTCAGAGTCATTCTAGACTTATCCCCCCTCAACAAGTTCATAGCGAACAACAAGTTCAAGATGCTGACTCTCCAACAGATAAGGACCCTTCTGCCTCAAGGTTCCTACACGGTCTCCATAGACCTGGCGGATGCCTACTGGCACGTTCCAATGAACCACCACGCTTCCTCCTACCTAGAATTTCGACTCCAAAGGAAAAGCTACGCCTTCAGGGCCATGCCCTTCGGCCTCAACGTGGCCCCTCGGATCTTCACAAAGCTGGCAGACGCCATCGTTCAACAGCTTCGCCTCCGCGGCGTCCAGGTGATGGCCTACCTCGACGACTGGCTGGTCTGGGCTACATCGCCCGAAGATTGTCTAAGATCCTGCAACAAAGTTACCCAGTTCCTAGAACACCTGGGATTCAAGATAAACACCAAGAAATCTCGCCTCTCTCCAGCTCAGAAGTTCCAATGGTTAGGAATCCAGTGGAACCTTCAGTCACACCGCCTTTCCATCCCCCAGAAGAAAAGGAAGGAAATAGCAGGGTCTGTCAAGAGACTGCTGAAATCCAAACGGATCTCAAGACGTCAGCAGGAACGAGTTCTAGGCTCTCTACAGTTCGCCTCAGTGACAAACCCAGTGCTACGTGCACAGCTAAAGGATGCCGCGGGAGTCTGGAGACGTTCCGCATCCATCGCTCGAAGAGATCTCAAGAGACGGCTCCCAAACAGACTTCGGTTACTCCTAAAGCCGTGGTCGGAAGCAAAGGCCCTGAAAAGGTCCATCCCTCTTCAACACCCACCTCCATCACTCAACATCCACACGGACGCTTCGCTGGAGGGTTGGGGAGGTCACTCCCACCAAAAACAGGTTCAAGGAACATGGTCTCCCCTATTCAAGACGTTTCACATCAACATCTTGGAGGCCATGGCGGTCCTTCTAACTCTGAAGAAACTCTCCCCGCCTCCCTCGATCCACATTCGTCTGACCCTGGACAACTCGGTGGTAGTTCGATGTCTCAATCGCCAAGGCTCAAGATCACCCCAGATAAATCAGGTGCTTCTACCAATCTTCCATCTGGCAGAAAAGAAGAAATGGCACCTGTCTGAAGTTCATCTACAAGGATTCCGCAACGTGCCGGCGGACGCTCTATCCCGAACAAGCCCGATAGAGTCGGAATGGTCTCTAGACGCAAGATCGTTCTCCTTCATCTCTCACCAAGTCCCGGAACTTCAGATCGATCTCTTCGCAACGAGCGACAACAATCAACTTCCTCGATATGTGGCCCCGTACGAGGACCCCAAGGCAGAAGCAGTGGACGCCACGTCACTGGATTGGAACAGATGGTCCAGGATCTACCTGTTCCCTCCCACCAACCTTCTGCTAAAAGTCCTCTCCAAACTGAGAACCTTCAAAGGAACAGCGGCTCTAGTGGCTCCCAAGTGGCCCCGGAGCAACTGGTACCCCCTAGTCCTGGAGCTACAACCCACGCTGATCCCTCTCCCGCGCCCAGTTCTCTCCCAGCAAGTACAGAAGTCGACTGTCTTCGCTTCATCATCGAAAGTCAGGGACCTTCATCTCATGATTTTCTCTCCCTAGCCGGGAAGAAAAGGTTTGGGATCTCGAAGAAAAATCTGGACTTCCTCGAGGAATACAAGACCGAATCCACACGACGGCAATACGAATCATCCTGGAGAAAATGGGTCTCATTCGTCAAGGCAAAAAATCCTACGGAAATCACCGTCGATTTCTGCATGTCCTTCTTCATTCACCTTCATGGACAGGGCTTAGCAGCCAACACGATTTCTACTTGCAAATCGGCCTTGACTAGACCACTACTGTACGCCTTCCAGATTGATCTCTCCAGCGACATCATCAATAAACTACCGAAGGCATGCGCTCGTCTACGCCCAGCACCCCCACCAAAACCTATCTCCTGGTCCCTGGACAAGGTGCTCCATTTTGCCTCCAACTTAGACAACGATTCGTGCCCTCTCAAGGATCTGACTCAAAAGGTTATATTTCTTTTTGCTCTTGCTTCAGGAGCCCGAGTCAGCGAAATAGTGGCATTATCAAGGGACGAGGGTCACATTCTGTTTACAGACTCAGGAGACCTTACCCTCTTCCCGGATCCGACGTTTCTCGCTAAAAACGAACTACCCACCAAAAGATGGGGCCCATGGAGAATCTGCCCCCTGAAATAAGATGCCTCTCTATGCCCAGTAGAGAGCCTCAAGGTCTATCTTCGTAGAACTTCTGACTTTGGTGGAGGCCAACTCTTCAAAGGAGAAACATCGGGTAGCGACCTGTCACTGAAACAACTAAGAGCGAAAATCACCTACTTCATTCGCAGAGCGGATCCTGACAGTACACCCGCAGGTCATGATCTTAGAAAAGTCGCATCATCTCTGAATTTCTTTCAGAGCATGGATTTCGAAAGCCTCAAGAGTTTCACAGGCTGGAAATTCTCGCGTGTTTTCTTCAAGCATTACGCGAAACAAGTGCATGAAGTCAAACATTTTGTGGTAGCCGCAGGTAGTGTTATGAAACCTGCACCTAACTCTGCATAGAACAGTGAGTTACTTGGGACTCTAACTCCTCGGGTGCCTATGTTGACCCTCGTGTGATACGTAGTGAATTCAGAGACACTTAGTGTTTTTCATAGACTGTTTTTCTCTCAGGTGAAATGTCATAGTCGTCACATGAGTGCCGTATGCCTAGTGCATGATGTGTTTTTTCTTTTAAAGACTAATGTTCCTCTGGAACCTGTGCTTTCTAATAATTTGAAATTTTCTTTCAGATTCAAGAGCGAAGTCTTTCATTACTATGTACATTATAATTTATTGTAAATTACCTTTACATCCTTTATTGCATTTATTTACCATATTCTGCAATTGTGAAATAAAATTTCTATTTTATTTACTTGTGCGTCTCAATCCGCTCCTACTTATACTATGAAATACATGGTTGTCATAGTTTCATTATCCCCTCCCCTTTTTCTTTATAAAAACGATGAAGATAATTGGTTCAATCCATATTATATACTCACCTATGCTATGTAATATTCCTAACTGAAAACTTACTTACGCTATACCTTCGAGACCAGACCGTTCTCCTTTACAATATACAGTGCCTAACCACCACTTGTCGGTTTTTGAGAATGTTCCTATATGAATAGCAACCATTCTGTCTTGTCTCTGAGTTCTTCACGTTCTCCCCGCAAGGTGGGTAGCCCTTCAAGAACCACTTTGATCCTCAGCATGGTCCGTCGGGACTTCTCTGCCAAGGGGGGCAGGAAGTTTCAGCCCCACGGAACCTCTATCAAGATTACCATGCTTACTCTATTCAAAGCCCTCGGCACTTACACTAAAAGGGGAAAATCTACCACGATACATTGATTCTCTGGTATTCTTCCATCAGGACGCCATGGCTTGAGCCCAAAAAACGGATTTTGAGCGAAGCGAAAAATCTATTTTTGGGTGAGATAGCCATGGCGTCCTGATGGACCCTCCCTGCTACTTCGTCCAGCCTTTCAGGTCCCACCCTGTCCTGCTGTATCATGGTGATCGGCAAGCAACTGGCTTCAGGATGAGGACGGACGTGACGTCATTTAGCAATGGCGCCCGTTTGTTTACGTTTCGAGTACCAAAAGTAGCCACAGACGAGATTAGCTGTGGAACGGCTCCCTAGCTATTCTCCGCCCCTACACATCGAAGTGTTAACTCTATGTGGGGTGCAGATAGCTATGTGGCGCATTAATACATGCGTCCCCTGTTGATATACGATGTCTTAAAGGGAAACCTTTAGGATACTCGCTCCAGAAGTTAGAATTCTGTGATAACCTGAGGTTAAATTCTCTGGGAATATCTAGTAGTTATTTACCCAAGGAAGCTACCAAAAAGGAACCTTCCATCAGGACGTCATGGCTATCTCACCCAAAAATAGATTTTTCGCTTCGCTCAAAATCCGTTTATTACTATGCAATCTCCAGCATCTTCATCCTCTGGAAAGTTGAGTATTTAATCTTACCTGGGTATAATTTTTGGCTCACCTCTCACAGTTAAATTAGCATAATTTAGATGTGTTTAGTGAAGCAGAGCCATCACCGGAGGCGGCCATTTTGGACCGCTGTCGTATGCCATAAATGCTTTTTTTGGGCTCAGGCCATGTCGTCCTGATGGAAGTTCCTTTAGGGTAGCTTCCTAGGGTATATTTGACTACGATGATATTCCCAGAGAATTTTACCTTAAGGTATCCAGAATTCTAACTCCTGGAGCAAATATCCCTAAATAAATCTAAATGGGATATCGCATAATATCAGGGAACGTATTCTTGACACGCCATATAGCTATCTTCACCCCGAACAGAGTTAACACTTCGAGGGGTCAAAGTGGCAAGAAAACGAAAAGCGAGAATGAAAGGAGAGCCGTTAATAAGGTACCTCTCCTATCCCATTTCGAGTGTGTACATAATGTCGCTGACGGCGCCATCTCTATTCCTTATCGCGTAGCTCTACTACTCGGTGTTTCCCTTGCGATTCTCTCATAATCTTGGATTTATTTCAATACTATGATGCTTTCTTCAGCCTCTTCTACCTCTGGAAAGTTGAGTATTATCTTTATTATGTACAAATGTAAGCTCTAGGTGTTTCGCATTAAATCAAAAGTGATATTAACCTAAACAAGAGCTGTTGCCTACCGGAGACGTCCTGGACGCTGTCGCTCACTATGCATGAGACATTTAGTTAGCCAGAGCAACGTTCCCGGTATATATGCTTTAATAAATCTAGCTATTTAGCTTTATGATAGGAATTCTTTATATGATGCCGTTAGTATATTCAGTTTCGGCGATTAAGGTAACCGATCCTGGCCTATTCAGTTTCGGCGATCAAGGTAACCGATCCTGGCCTACGCTAGGCTTCGCAGCCTAGGCATTTGGCTCTAATACTTTCATGCATGATATATGGATTTCCGAGTGTTTTAAATTTATTGAAGCTATAGGTATATTTAACGGATTTTGAGCAAAGCGAAAAATCTATTTTTGGGTGAGATGGCCATGTCGTCCTGATGGAAGGTTCCTTCAGTAGTTTCCTTTGGATATATATGACTACCATAAATATTCCCAGAGAATTAAACTAAAGGTTTTCACAGAATTCTAACTTCTGGTGTGAGTACCCTAAAGGTTTCCCTCAAGGATATCATATATCAACAGGGGACGCATGCATTAACACGCCACATGGCTATCTGCACCCCACCTAGCGTTTACGCTTCAAGGGGGAAAGGTGGCGAGGTAACTGAGGAGCCGTTCCGAAGTTACCCTTCCTTCGTTACTGTTACGGTACTCGCAATGTAAACATACTGTCCGCCATACTGTGTGACGTCACGTCCGTCCTCATTCCGAATTCTAGCTTCCAACCAGCCTCCGCGATACAGAATAGCAGGGAGGGGCCTGGCGGGCTGAACTGGAACAGTTGGGCGGGTCCATCAGGACGACATGGCCATCTCACCCAAAAATAGATTTTTCGCTTCGCTCAAAATCCGTTTTTTGGGCTCAAGCCATGTCGTCCTGATGGAAGTGTACTAGAGAATTAATGTATCGTGGATTTTTTCCCATTTCAAGTGCCTTCTACTCAGACTAACATTCCTGCGGTCCGGTGACCGAAGAGACCGTGACATCTCCGTTAAATGTCACTACCAGTAGCATTACAATGACCTGGCTACCCGCCCCCCTGGCAGGGAAGTCCTAATTGAACAAGAGGAACATCTCGAAGTAACCTGATGAGGATAGACTCACCTGGATGAAGAGATCGTGCCGGTCTCGAAGACAGATCAGAGGGGTAAATATTTGTGTAGGAACAAATTTTATACCAATAGGTGAATGTATATTAGGTAGTAGGTATATTAACTATAATAAACTCTAGAAATAGGTTCAATAAAACAAGAGCAGCAATATATTTTCGTATGAAAGATAGGAGCGAAATCAGATGCATATGGTAAATAAACGGATTTTGAGCGAAGCGAAAAATCTATTTTTGGGTGAGATAGCCATGTCGTCCTGATGGAAGGTTCCTTCAGTAGCTTCCTAGGGTATATTTAACTACAGTGGATATTCCCAGACAATTAAACTAAAGGTTATCACAGAATTCTAACTTCTGGTGCGAGTACCCTAAAGGTTTCCCTCTAGGATATCGTATATCAACAGGGGACGCATGTATTAACACGCCACATAGCTATCTGCACCCCATATAGAGTTAACACTTCGATATGGAAAGGTGGCTGAGTAACTGAGGAGCCGTTCCAAAGTTACTCTCATCTGTGGCTACTTTTGGTACTCGAGACGTAAACAAACGGGCGCCATTGCTAAATGACGTCACGTCCGTCTTCATCCTGAGCTCAGCTCCTACCAATCTCCGCGATACAGTAGGTCAGGGAGGGGCCCGAAAGGCAGAACTAGAATAGACGGGAGGGTCCATCAGGACGACATGGCTATCTCACCCAAAAAACGGATTTTGAGCGAAGCAAAAAATCTATTTTTGGGTGAAAGAGCCATGTCGTCCTGATGGAAGTTCCTTCATTAGTAGCTTCCTAAGTTATATGTGACTACAGTGATATATCCCAGAGAATTTACCGAAGGTACCCAGAATTCTAACTCCTGGAGCGAGTATCCCTTAAATTTCTCCAAGGGATATCGCATAAGGATGTATCTTGACACATCTCATAGCTATTTACACCCCGAATAACCTTTCACTTCGAGAGGGAAAGTGGCAAGAAAAATAGGAGAGTCGTTAAAGAGGTAAACAACTCGACTCTCCTAATGTACTGTAAATAGTTCGGCCAATCGCCACCGTACGGCGCCACCAAACCATTCTCCGTAGCTTTGTAAGTATTACAGATACAGTACCAAAAGGGAGGGATTAACATCATTTTACCAAATGAGGGTGGGTCCATCAGGACGACATGGCTCTTTCACCCAAAAATAGATTTTTCGCTTCGCTCAAAATCCGTTTTTTGGGCTTAGGCCATGTCGTGCTGATGGAAGTTTACCAGAGCATTAATGTATCTGTGGATTTAATAGTGCCGTTATCTCGAATTGACTATTTCCTAATCGGTCATAAAGACCAAAGACACTTGATGTTACTGTAATACATAAACCAACTGAGATTGTGAGTTCAAGGAACAATAAGCAAGCAGAAAGTATATCGTGTCGTATATACATAAAGCGTAGTTTGTATTAAAGTTCTAAATAGAGTACTGTACCTCCCAGGTCTGGATCAGGCAGACGAGTTTATGGTCACGTAGGAAACATAATACAGTAAACAAACATAGCACAACCAAACTTACCTGTTTGCATGGTAAGGGAGACTTTGTCCCACAAGGTCCATAAGAGGATCAAGGATACTCTGAATATAATCTAATAATCTTAAGGCGAGAGAGACGCAAAGATTCCTTCGATAGTTTATTTACAAGAAACACAGAAGTTATGATTAAATAATATATTTATGCTAGACATAGACATAACAACATAACAGCATAACAGTAATAACAAAATAAAACGGATTTTGAGTGAAGCGAAAAATCTATTTTTGGGTGAGATAGCCATGACGTCCTGATGGAAGGTTCCTTATTAGTAGCTTAATTGGGTATATAACTGCTAAGATATTCCCAGAGAATTTAACCTCAGGTTATCACAGAATTCTAACTTCTGGAGCGAGTATCCTAAAGGTTTCCCTTTAAGACATCGTATATCAACAGGGGACGCATGTATTAACGTGCCACATAGCTATCTGCACCCCACACAGAGTTAACACTTCGATGTGGAGGGGCGGAGAATAGCTGGGGAGCCGTTCCACAGCTATACTCGTCCATGGCTACTTTTGGTACTCGAAACGTAAACAAACGGGCGCCATTGCTAAATGACGTCACGTCCGTCCTCATCCTGATGCCAGCTGCTTGCCAATCACCATGATACAGCAGGACAGGGTGGGGCCTGAAAGGCTGGACTAGAGTAGCAGGGAGGGTCCATCAGGACGTCATGGCTATCTCACCCAAAAATAGATTTTTCGCTTCGCTCAAAATCCGTTTTTTGGGCTCAAGCCATGACGTCCTGATGGAAGAGTACCAGAGAATCAATGTATCGTGGTAGATTTCCCCTTGTAGAGTAAGTGCCGAGGGCTTTGAATAAGGTAAGCATAGTGACCTTGATAGAGGTTCCGTGGGGATGCAACTTCCTGTCCCCCCTGGCAGAGAAGTCCCAACGGTCCATGCCGAAGATCAAAGTGGTCATCGAAGGGCTACCCACCTTGCGGAGAGAACGTGAAGAACTCGGAGACAAGACAGAATGGTCAATATTCATGTAGGAACATTCTCAATAACAGAAAAGTGGTGGTTAGGCACTATATTTCATAGCTAGAGAACGGTCTGGTCTCGAAGATATGGCGCATGTAAGTATTCAATTAGGAATATTACACAGCATAGGTGAGTATATAATATGGATAGAACCTATTATTCTTCATTATTTCAAAGAAAGGGGATAATGAAACTATGACAACCATGTATTTCATAGTATGAGTAGGAGCGGAGAGAGACGCACAAGTAATAAAATAGAAATTTTATTTCACAATTGCAGGATATGGTAAAATAAATGCAATAAAGGATGTAAAGTTGATTTACAAATAAATTATAATGTACATAGTAATGAAAAGACTTCGCTCTTGAATCTGAAAGAAAATTTCAAATTATTAGAAGGCACAGGTTCCATGGGAACGTCAGTCTTTAATAAGGGAAAAACACATCATGCTCTAGGCATGCGGCACTCATGTGACGACTATGACATTTCACCTTGTAAAGAACAGTCTATGAAAAACACTAAGTGTCCATGAAATCACTACGTATCACGCGAGGGTCAACATAGGCACCCGAAGAGTTAAAGTCCCAAGTAACTCACTGTTCTATGCAGAGTTAATTGCAGATTTCATAACACTACCTGCGGCTACCACAAAATGTTTGACTTCATGCACTTGCTTCGCGTAGTGCTTGAAGAAAACACGTGAAGATTTCCAACCTGTGAAACTCTTGAGGCTTTCGAAATCCATGCTCTGGAAAAAATTCAGAGACGATGCGACTTTTCTAGGATCGTGACCTGCGGGTGTACTGTCAGGATCCGCTCTGCGAATGAAGTAGGTGATTTTCGCTCTTAGTTGTTTCAGTGACAGGTCGCTACCCGATGTTTCTCCTTTGAAGAGTTGGCCTCCACCAAAGTCAGAAGTTCTACGAAGATAGACCTTGAGGCTCTCTACCGGACATAGAGAGGCATCTTCTTTCAGGGGGCAGATTCTCCATGGGCCCCATCTCTTGGTGGGTAGTTCATTTTTAGCGAGAAACGTCGGATCAGGTCTCCTGAGTCTGTAAACAGGATGTGACCCTCGTCTCTTGATAATGCCACTATTTCGCTTACTCGGGCTCCTGAGGCAAGAGCAAAGAGAAATATAACTTTTTGAGTCAGATCCTTGAGAGGGCACGAATTGTTGTCCAAGTTGGAGGCAAAATGGAGCACCTTGTCCAGGGACCAGGAGATAGGTTTTGGTGGAGGTGCTGGGCGTAGACGAGCGCATGCCTTCGGCAGTTTATTGAAGATGTCGCTGGACAGATCAATCTGGAAGGCGTACAGTAGTGGTCTAGTCAAGGCCGATTTGCAAGTAGAAATCGTGTTGGCTGCTAAGCCCTGTCCATGAAGGTGAATGAAAAAGGACATGCAAAAATCGATGGTGATTTCCGTAGGATTTTTTGCCTTGACGAATGAGACCCACTTTCTCCAGGATGATTCGTATTGCCATCGTGTGGATTCGGTCTTGTATTACTCGAGGAAGTCTAGACTTTTCTTCGAGATCCCAAACCTTTTCTTCGCGGCTAGGGAGAGAAAATCATGAGATGAAGGTCCCTGACTTTCGATGATGAAGTGAAGACAGTCGACTTCTGTACTTGCTGGGAGAGAACTGGGCCCGGGAGAGGGATCAACGTGGGCTGCAGCTCCAGGACCAGGGGGTACCAATTGCTCCGGGGCCACTTGGGAGCCACTAGGGCCGCTGTCCCTTTGAAGGTTCTCAGCTTGGAGAGGACTTTCAGCAGAAGGTTGGTGGGAGGGAACAGGTAGATCCTGGACCATCTGTTCCAATCCAGTGACATGGCGTCCACTGCTTCTGCCTTGGGGTCCTCGTACGGGGCCACATAACGAGGAAGTTGATTGTTGTCGCTCGTTGCGAAGAGATCGATCTGAAGTTCCGGGACTTGGTGAGAGATGAAGGAGAACGATCTTGCGTCTAGAGACCATTCCGACTCTATCGGGCTTGTCCGAGATAGAGCGTCCGCCGTCACGTTGCGGAATCCTTGTAGGTGAACTGCAGACAGGTGCCATTTCTTCTTCTCTGCCAGGCGGATGATTGGGAGAAGCACCTGATTTATCTGGGGCGATCTCGAGCCCTGACGATTGAGACATCGGACTACCACCGAGTTATCCAGGGTCAGACGAATGTGGATCGAGGGAGGCGGAGAGAGTTTCTTCAGAGTGAGAAGGACCGCCATGGCCTCCAAGATGTTGATGTGAAACGTCTTGAATAGGGGAGACCATGTACCTTGAGCCTGTTGTTGGTGGGAGTGACCTCCCCAACCCTCCAGCGAAGCGTCCGTGTGGATGTTGAGTGATGGAGGTGGATGTTGAAGAGGGATGGACCTTTTCAGGGCCTTTGCTTCCGACCACGGCTTTAAGAGTAACTGAAGTCTGTTTGGGAGCCGTCTCTTGAGGTCTCTTCGAGCGATGGATGCAGAACGTCTCCAGACTCCCGCGGCATCCTTTAGCTGTGCACGCAGCACTGGGTTTGTCACTGAGGCGAACTGTAGAGAGCCTAGAACTCGTTCCTGCTGACGTCTTGAGATCCGTTTGGATTTCAGCAGTTTTTTGACAGACCCTGCTCTTTCTTTCCTTTTCTTCTGGGGAATGGAAAGGCGGTGTGACTGAAGATTCCACTGGATTCCTAACCATTGGAACTTCTGAGCTGGAGAGAGGCGAGATTTCTTGGTGTTTATCTTGAATCCCAGGTGTTCCAGAAACTGGGTGACTTTGTTGCAGGATCTTAGACAATCTTCGGGCGATGTAGCCCAGACCAGCCAGTCGTCGAGGTAGGCCATCACCTGGACGCCGCGGATGCGGAGCTGTTGAACGATGGCGTCTGCCAGCTTTGTGAAGATCTGTGGGGCCACATTGAGGCCGAAGGGCATGGCCCTGAAAGCGTAGCTTTTCCTTTGGAGTCGAAATCCTAGGTAGGAGGAAGCGTGGTGGCTCATTGGAACGTGCCAGTAGGCATCCGCCAGGTCTATGGAGACCGTGTAGGAACCTTGAGGCATAAGGGTCCTTATCTGTTGAAGAGTCAGCATCTTGAACTTGTTGTTCACTATGAACTTGTTGAGGGGGGATAATTCTAGAATGACTCTGAGTTTGTCGGAGTCCTTCTTGGGGACGCAAAACAGTCTCCCTTGGAACCTGGTTGACTTTACCCTCCTTATCACCTTCTTGTTCAAGAGTTCTAGGACATATTCTTCCAGAAGGGGGGTTGACTGTTGGAAGAATTGCTGGAAGGTTGGGGGTGGTTGAGTCCAGCTCCAGCCTAGACCCTTCTTGACGATGCTGTGTGCCCAGGGATCGAAGGTCCAACGATCCTGGAATTGGCGGAGTCTTCCTCCCACCGGAAGCACTTCATTGCTTCTGGTTACCCGAGGGCTTACTACCTCGGCCGCTAGCTCCCTTTCCTCCTCTGCCTCTGGAGGGACGGCGAGATGCATCTCTGCCTGCACTCCTGTTTGAGCCTCTACCTTTGGGACGAAAGGTAGTTGACTGCTGCTCAAATGCAGGGGTGAAGACCGGCGACTGAGACAAGACCGGTTGGGTGACCAATTGAAAGGTCTGTTGTGGCTGAGCTGCCACTTGGGGAGTAGCAGATCCCGGAAACTGCCGTCTCTGTTGACGTTGCTGGGGTTTTGGCTTTGTGGGTTTCCTCTTAGGTTGAGGGCCGTCGTCCTGAGAGGATTTCCTTTTCTTCGACATGCCCCATTTGTGGAGAAGGTTCCTGTTCTCCGTGGCGGCCTTGTCGGTGATCTCTTTCACTAGGGAGGAGGGAAAGAGGTGTTTACCCCAGATGTTGGAGGAAATCAGCCTCCGGGGTTCGTGTCTCACTGTAGCACTTGAGAACACGAATTCACGACAGGCTCTACGAGCCTTCGTGAAGCTGTACAGATCCTTTACTACGGTCGCCAGATGTGTTTTGGCGAGGACCATGTAGTAGTCAGGGACCCTAGTGTCACCGGCCATGACTTTGAGCTGTATTTGGAGGGACATAGATGCGGCGAGCCTTTCCTTCGTATCATGTTCCCGACGAAGGAGATGATCGTTAAGTTTTGGGAGGTCCTCGTTAAACTGACGACCAGCGACGTCAGGCTCTAGTTTCCCCACTACAAATGTTGACTGGACGTCTTTCCAGTGTCTAACATCAGGGGGAGTGGTCAGGGAGAAGGGTCTGCACTCCTCCAGTGCAGGGCAAGGTTTTCCTTATTCCACTGCCTTATGCACTGCAGTGAAGGCCTTTTCCAAAAAGGGGAAGGTCGCATCGTCTGGTGCGACGTAAGTCGGGTGCTTTTTGCTAAGCGCCGGTAGTTTAGAGCAGGTGAAGCCCCTACTTTTCACCGTATTGGCTAACATAGCCTGGGCCTTCGGGAGATCGAACACGATAACCTCCTTCGGTTCGGTCTCTTCTTTAGAGGCAGGTTCAGACCTAAGTCGGACGTAACAGTCCGGGTAAGCCTCAAAGTTTGGGAAGAATTCGACTTCTTCCAGCGCGATCGAGCCGACCTTTTCGCTAATAAAGATCTTGCCCGTGGTGATCGGCATGTGCATACCTCCAGGGGTTAGTATCCTAGCATGCAGGGAGGTCCTTAACCGAAATCCTTTTCGGTTGCTTCGAACTTCCCATGTTGGACCTGAAGAACTCATGCGTCTCGCGGAGTTTCTTATCCATGAGAGCCTCAAGCATCTTGAAGATCTCCTGGGTGTTGGATGGGGTAGGATCCGGGGTAGCGGATGTAGAAGGGAGCGATACATCCGTCAGTGTAGGAGTTGGTGTGGGGGTGGGTGTTGGAGCGACCTCCTGCTCCGACTCAGGGTATTCCACCTGATCTTCCTCATAGTCCAGTTCGTCGCCCATGAGGTTCCTCTCCGTGTTCTCCGACACTTCCGACATACGTTCCACGTTGTCGGAATCCAAACGGTACCCATGCATGGACTGAGCCATGACCACATCCGGTTCCACCACTATCTGGACGGTGGGAATCTGATCTTTAGGGACAACTGAGTCTGGTGATGCCTTCAGGAAAAGCAAGGCCCTCAAATCTTCAGTGGCGAGATACGGTCCGGTGGCGTTCTTCTGGAAGCCACGCACCCACTTGCGTAGCTTCTCTCGAGCAGCGTCCCTTACCTCCGCTGAAGGAGGATCGTTGAACGCCTCGACCAGACGGTCCTTGCAGACTGTACAGTGCTGCGGATCCCAAAATTTCAGTTTGCCTTTCTTATTGGCGCAAGGGGCGTGGGTCCGACACGCCGTGTGCCCGTAGAAGTGCGGGCGCTTCACTCCACAGAAGTTGTGGTCACATTTAACGTACTCCTCCTGTAAAAGAAAGAGAACATGAGTATACGGAAGTCATAGGAGTGACTTATATTACTCTAGAGTTAAATTTTAAGTAGTTAACTTTAACTTAACATTAATTAAATTATAACATTGTAATGTTAGAGAGTGGAGCGGGAAATGAAGTAGATAGACACATACTTGTGTATCCCGCCCAGCTGGTTACCGTAACCTTATCAGTAGGCAATTTCGTTTGTGACCGAGGACACAAGCCAGAAATCTTCATGGATCGCCAAGGAAGGCAGAAGATAATTCTAGCAGAGATTGCCTGAGATGTATATCAATGACTGAGACCACTCAGACCATTATAGTAAAATAGGGGGGGGGAATAGAAGACCCCCTATGACATGGGTTCCGGCAACCAGCTGCGCTAAGACACACACAGCATGCTGGAAAATTGTGATATGCAAGAAGACAGCACAGCTGTTAATAGAACGGTAAGACAATACCTATCCATTGGGGTAGCCAAGCTATCTGGTTGCAGTGTAGGGCTATCAGCATGTAGTTGATAGCTGGGAGAAGGGGTGCAAGTCGCTTGGCGCCTCCAGAGGGCTCCGGCAGACCGGTGGTACGCCGGAGGCCGCTCCAGCAGAATTTATGGCATTAGGGAAGACACATAGAGAATTCAGGTGTAATGCCAGCTTGGCGGCCGCCGGCACAGCGGCGGCACGCCGGCAGGGGGGCGGCGGCT
This sequence comes from Palaemon carinicauda, assembly GCF_036898095.1. NCBI lineage: Eukaryota > Metazoa > Arthropoda > Malacostraca > Decapoda > Palaemonidae > Palaemon > Palaemon carinicauda. The sequence continues at coordinate 66,139,497 of NC_090730.1, read as the reverse complement.
TGGTGACTAGTTCATAAGATAAGGAAGGGGGTTATGGTACATCCAGACCGCCGGCAATCAATGCCAGCACGCCGGAGGCCGGCCCGAAGGACGGACAACCGAAGCTAGGTAGTGTAAGGGTAGGCCATCGGCTATACACCGACGGAAGGCGGCAGCCTTCCAACACGCGGAGGGCTGTCGGCTAGGGAGGGTATCTCAGGAATGTGTCACCAAGGGAGGGCGGTATCGCCGGCTGTAGAGGCGGCAAGGGACCGGTACCAGGACAGGAAGAGAGACAGAAGGAGGGATGTAGGGATAAGAATACGAACCCCTATAGCATCCCACCTGAGAGAGTGTACCCATGATAGGGGTGAGCCCTATCACCCAATGGCAGGGGGCCGGCAGTCGGCCGGGTGCCAGAGTAACCCAAGGGAGGGTTAGGGTACACCCAAGAGGGGGGAACCCCTGCGGACAAATCGCTTCCAGTGGCTAACCCCATAGGACGCTATGAAGGGTATATGTACCAGAGCGGCCTGCCCACAGGAGCTCAAGATAGCCCTATCACTCCACCCTAAGGAGGAGTTGTAGGACTAGGGACAGATGTGTATAGGCTAGCCTATGTATAGGCTAGACCATACTAAGTGATAGGTGGGGAGGGGGAAGAAGAGGGGGTCTTCCATAGGGGAGGCTCTGTACAAAAATGGCCACCAAGGAAGGGAGGACGCTCCCTAGCCTAGGGTAGGTAACCTGAATGAAAACGGTGCATGGGTACCGTTTCAAGCTAAAAGTACAGAACTAGCCCCCACCGAGGCCTAACCTAGAGAAGGGATGTTAAACCCCAAGCTAGGTAGGCTGGAAGACGTATCGCAAGTTGCGATGAAGGTCAGGTAACCTAACCTCAGCAACTGAGGAAGGACAGGCCGTTCCTCTTTCTCGGACGCAACCCGAAGAGAAAATCATTCCCTTAGGGAGGACAGAGAAGCGATAAATACTCTGATACGGACTTGATCCCCTTACGTGGTAGGGGGAGCATGGCCACACAGAGGGAATGCTCTAAGGCAGGGGGTGAAGGAAGCATATAGGGGTCCTACATTTAGGTTAGGTTAGAAAGGCACACTATCAAACCAATCCCCTATATGGTCCCTGAAGGCGAAAAACACTTGCATCACAGTAAACAGTATCATAAATAATGCCACTATCTTCATAACTTAACCTAGGATCACTGGAATATATCATGCATGAACACTGGTGCTAGGCAATCTGGCCTAGGGGCTAAGCTAGCAATCTAGTATGGGGTCAGGCGATGACCGAATAAAAGAGCGTCAAAACACGATATATAAAGTTCCTAGCTATGAGGACTAAATAACTAACAATATCAATTAGTTAAGAGGCCGGAATAAGCTGTTCAGGCTAGCTAAATAAGGCATGCAAGGGAACAGCGACGCCATAAAATGGCGTGTCCGGTAGTAGCACAGCTCCGCCAGAAAACATGAAATATCTCGAAAAGTATAAGTTACTTTACGGTCAGAGCTTATTTAAACAATACTGAGACCTGGTACTCAACTTTCCAGAAGAAGGCAAGGCTGAAGGTAGCGACATTACGAAGATGCAAGCCGATAAAAAAGCACAAAGGGAAATCCGTCTTAGCAAGGCAAGCTACTAAAAGAAGGATGGAGACGGACGTGACGTCATTTAGCAATGGCGCCCGTTTGTTTACGTTTTGAGTACCTAAAGTAGCCACGGACGAGTATAGCTGTGGAACGGCTCCCCAGTTATTCTCCGCCCCTCCATATCGAAGTGTTAACTCTATATGGGGTGCAGATAGCTATGTGGCGTGTTAATACATGCGTCCCCTGTTGATATATGATGTCTTAAAGGGAAAACTTTAGGATACTCGCTCCAGAAGTTAGAATTCTGTGATAACCTGTGGTTAAATTCTCTGGGAATATCTTAGTAGTTATATACCCAAGGAAGCTACCAATAAGGAACCTTCCATCAGGACGTCATGGCTTGAGCCCAAATATATATATATATATATATATATATATATATATATATATATGTATGTATACATATATATATATATATATATATATATATATATATATATATATATATATATATATATATATATATATGTGTGTGTGTGTGTGTGTGTGTGTGTGTGTGTATGCTGACTGACCTTCACCCTACAGTAAATCATTTCAATATTCTTTTCATTTTATATTAATGAATATTTCTACGAACAGAGTAAAAGGTCTTCTTTTTTATTGGTGAAGCATTTACGTCAATATTGGCAATTATGTGGCTTTTTTAGATATCGATTTAGAGTAATAAATAATAAAATCGGTCATTGATATGTTTGAGTTGAAACATATGTTTCATGATCATTAACCTTTGTGAGTTCGTATATACTGTATGTACAGTATATATATATATATATATATATATATATATATATATATATATATATATATATATATATATATATATATACAGTATATAATATACAGTATATATATATACATATATATATATATATTTATATATATATATATATATATATATATATATATATATATATATATATATAATATATACATACATATATATATATATATATATATATATATATATATATACATATATGTATATATATATATATATATATATATATATATATATATATATATATATATATACTGTATATATATATATATATATATATATATATATATATATATACTGTATATATATATATATATATATATATATATATATATATATATATATATATATATATATATATATACACATATACAGTATATATATATATATATATATATATATATATATATATATATGTATACATACATATATATATATAACGGATTTTGAGCGAAGCGAAAAATCTATTTTTGGGTAAGATGGCCATGTCGTCCTGATGGAAGTTCCTTAAAGGCAGCTTCCTAGGGTATATTACAACTACGGCGATATTCCCAGAGAATTTACCTTCAGGTACCCAGAATTCTAACTCCTGGAGCGAGTATCCCTAAAAAAGACCTTAGGGATATCGTAAATATCAGTGGACGTATTCTTGACACGCCTCATAGCAATCTATACCCCGAATAGAGTTAACACTTCGTAGGGGTCAAATGGCAAGAAAACGAAAACGATAAGAAAGGGGGGAGCCGTTCATAAGGCATCTCTCCTCCCCGTTTCGAAAGCGTGCCCTGCGCCGCTCGCGGCGCCATCTGTATTCCTTGTAGCGATACACGAGGTGCTACAGATACTGTATGTAGGGAGGGGTCCTACAACCCTTTTCACTTTTTTTTTTTTTTTTTTTTTGAAAAGGAACAGGGCGGGTCCATCAGGACGACATGGCCATCTTACCCAAAAATAGATTTTTCGCTTCGCTCAAAATCCGTTTCTTGGGCTCAAGCCATGTCGTCCTGATGGAAGTATACCAGAGCATTACTGTATCTGTGGATTCTCAATACGTGCCGTACTCCTCAGGAATGTTTCTTAGTCAACTCGACTGAAAGACCTAAGATGTTACCGTTATACATCTTTTCACTAATCATAAGCCATGAAAGCGCTTCCTGCCCCCTACAGGGAGGAGTCCTACTAGACTCTAGAAACGAACGAAGAGTACATATACCTATGTATGAATCACTCGCCAGCCAGTACAATATAGTGGTCTCACTCTATATGAAGTAAAGCATAGTCTTACGGAACTACAGCATCCAAGGGAAAAAATCCCGACCAGCACCCTGGTCGAAGTAAAATTAGAAAAAAAGGTTATATCTGTGTAGGATTAAACTTGCTGCCGCCACCGTCCTCAGAGAGGGGGGGAGTCCTTTATGCTAAGGAAAGTATAAACCAGTGCAACAAGGCTTTGCATTAAGGAATAGGCTATTATAGATATCCCCGATTAATATACATAGGCTAAATGCTCAATAAATAACATGAAATCAATATAGGTGAAGGAGACGCAAGGTTTCCGAGAACAAGTTTATTGAGTAACAATAAATAGACATGGTCACCATAAATATATACATATGATAGGTGGATGACCAACAATTTACACAAGTACCGTAGTGCATGGATGAATGGTTATCTGAAAGAAAACAATTAGGTCACTTGCCGCATACCAAGGTATCAAAGTTAACGTCCATGTTACTACTTTGCTGACATTAGCGTTAGCAACGCTCGGCACACCTGTCTGTACTTGTGCTACCATCACCACAACGCTGGAACAGTCACTGTGGGCTCTCAGAGCCTTCACTACTAGTTATATCAACGCATATAACTAACCACTCACCCAAGAATCAAAGTCCCAAATAATTCTACTGTTCCTCGCAGAGTTAAACAGCAGGGTTAACGACGCAACCAACTGCTACCACAGACCTCTTTAGCTGCTCCACTTGCTTAGCATAGTGGCGAAAGAATACCCTGGAAGACTTCCAGCCAGTGTATGAACGAAGGTGTTCAAAATCCATAAAGTTAAAGAAGTTTAAGGATGAAGCAACTTTCCTCGGATCATGACCTGCGGGTGAACTGTCAGGATCCGCTCTGCGAATAAAATATGTAATTTTCGCCCTAAGCTGATTTAAAGATAAATTCGAGCCCGATGTTTCTCCTCTGAATAGTTGGCCCCCATGGAAGTCTGAAGTTCTACGAAGATAGACCTTTAGGCATTCTACTGGACATAGAGATGCATCTTCTTTCAGAGGGCAGATTCTCCAGGGACCCCACCTGTTGGTGGGCAACTCGTTCTTAGCGAGAAACGTAGGGTCCGGAAACAGGTTCAGTTCTCCCCCATCCAGGAACTGAACCCGGCCCTCCTCTCTCGAGAGGGCCACAATCTCACTAACTCTGGCCCCAGAAGCAAGGGCAAAAAGGAAGATCACTTTTTGAGTCAGGTCCTTCAATGCGCATTCCTCATTATCCAGTAATGAGGCAAAATGAAGGACTTTGTCTAACGACCACGAAATAGGCTTTGGAGGAGCTGATGGTCTAAGCCTAGCACAGGCCTTCGGGATCTTATTAAACATCTCGTTAGCGAGGTCTACCTGGAAGGCATATAGAATGGGTCTTGTCAGAGCTGACTTACATGTAGAAATCGTGTTAGCCGCCAGCCCCTGTCCGTGGAGGTGGATGAAGAAGGATAGGCAGAACTCCGTAGAGATCTCTTGCGGGTTCTTGTCTTTGACAAAGGCTACCCATTTCTTCCATGCTGATTCGTACTGCCTCCTAGTAGACTTACACTTGTATACTTCCAGGAAGTCGATGCTATCTTTCGAGATTCCGAACCGTTTCTTCACCGCTAGGGAGAGAAAATCATGAGCTGCAGGGTCCGGGTTTTCTGTAATGAAGCGTAGACAGTCGACTTCTGGACTTGCTGGGACAGAACTGGGTCCGGGAGTGGTAGAAACTTCAGTCGTAGTTCCAGAGCTAGAGGGAACCATACACTGTTCGGCCACTTGTGGGCCACTAATGCTGCTACTCCCTTGAAGGATCTCAGTTTGTTGAGGACCCTCAACATCAGATTGTGAGGGGGAAACAGGTAGATCCTGGACCATCTGTTCCAATCGAGGGACATCGCATCTACTGCTTCCGCCAAGGGGTCCACGTATGGGGACACATATTTCGGCAGCTTCTTGTTGTCCTTCGTTGCGAAGAGGTCTATCTGCAGTTCTGGGACTTGTCTCAAGATGAAGGAGAATGATCCTGCGTCTAGGGACCATTCTGACTCTATCGGTGTAACCCTGGATAGAGCGTCCGCGGTCACATTCCGGACTCCTTGAAGGTGAACTGCTGACAGGTGCCACTTCTTCTTCTCCGCCAGTCGAAATATGGCTAACATTACCTGGTTGAGAGGTGGGGATCTCGATCCCCGCCGATTCAGACATTTCACTACCACCTTGCTGTCCAGTACCAACCTTACATGGATCGAGTGACGTGGGGATACTTTCTTCAGGGTAAGAAGCACTGCCATAGCTTCTAGAAAGTTTATGTGAAAAGTCCCAAATAGCTTGGACCAGGTCCCTTGCACTTTTTTCCGATGGGAGTGACCCCCCCACCCTACCTTTGAGGCGTCTGTGTGGATTGTCACTGACGGGGGGGATGGCTGAAGAGGTAGAGACCTCTTTAGACGACTGGCTTGAGACCACGGTCTGAGAAGAGAACGTAGTCGAAGTGGGACCGGTCTCTTCAAGTCCCTTCGCTCTTTCGATGCAAAGGTTCTCCATACTCCCGCTGCATCTTTTAGCTGTGCTCTTAGCACTGGGTCTGTTACTGATGCAAACTGAAGAGAGCCCAAAACCCTCTCTTGTTCGCGTCTTGATATCCTCTCGGAACCTAGAAGTCTCCTGACAGACCCCGCTATTTCCTTCCTTTTCGACATCGGAATGGAAAAACGGTGTGACACTAGATCCCAGTGAATTCCCAACCACTGGAACCTCTGAGCTGGAGAAAGACGAGACTTCTTTCTGTTGATCATGAAACCTAGATATTCCAGGAACTGAATCACTTGTAGGGAAGCTTGCAAGCATTCTGCTCTGGATGCTGCCCACACCAACCAATCGTCCAGGTAGGCTACTACTTGGAACCCTTTTAGGCGTAACTGTTTGAGCGCTGCGCTCGCAAGCTTCGTAAAGATCCTTGGGGCTATGTTTAGCCCGAAGGGCATCGCTCTGAAAGCATAAAGTTTTTGTTGTAGCTTTAATCCTAGGTAGGGGGAGAGACGGCGACTTATTGGAACGTGCCAATATGCGTCTGACAAATCGATGGAGACGGTATATGCCCTCTTGGGCAGTAAGGCCCTTATGTGTTGTAACGTTAACATCTTGAACTTGTGGTTCACTATGAACTTGTTGAGTGGTGACAAGTCCAGAATGACTCTGAGTTTCCCCGAGTCTTTCTTGGGAACACAAAACAGCCTCCCTTGAAACTTGATGGACTTTACCCTCCGGATCACCTTTTTCTCCAACAGATCTTGGATGTACTCCTCCAAAACGGGGGTGGAGTGTTGGAAAAATTGAGGGCACTGGGGCGGAGTACTGTACCAACTCCAACCCAGTCCATTTTTGAGAAGGCTGTGGGCCCAGGGATCGAAGGTCCAGCGATCCCGGAAATACTGAAGTCTCCCACCTACCGGCGACACTTCACTTTGACTGCCCTGCAGTCTTGCCTCCCTGGCCGCGACCACCTCTGAATCCTCGTCCCCTAGAGGGGCGTCTCGCCGAACCTCTGGCTGCACCTCTGGGCTTTGCACGAAACGGGGTCGATTGTCCCTCGAACACTGGATTGAATGCCGGGGAAGCTGATGACACGGCTTGGGGTACCCATTGGAAGGTGGTCGGGGTCTGGGCTACCAGTTGTGGTACCGGAGGCAAAGCTGGCTGCTGCTGCTGCTGTCTTTGTGGTTTGAAAGGCTTGGCTGGACGGGAGGAAAACCTCGATTTCTTCGCCTTTCCTTTCGGCTGAGGGCCCTCATCCGGAGAAGACTTCCTCTTAAGGGACAGGCCCCACTTCAGGAGAAGATTACGGTTCTCAGTGGCTGCCTTGTCCACCACCTCTTTGACCACGTCGTTGGGAAAGAGATCTTTACCCCAGATGCTGGATGAAATGAGCCTCTTGGGTTCATGCCTCACTGTGGCCGAGGCGAAAACAAACTCTCTACAGGCCCTCCTTGCTTTAACAAAGCAATAGAGGTCCTTAGTCACCGTGGCCAGATGGATCTTGGCCATTACCATGAATATCTCCGGCATCTTGGGGTCGCTAGCCATCGTCTCCATGTTGGTCTGGAGAGACATCGAGGCTGCCAGGCGCTCCTTTGTGTCCAATTCCCTCCGTAGGAGGAATTCCGACAACTTGGGAAGGTTTTCGCCGAACTGCTGACCTGCAATGTCGGCGTCCAACTTCCCAACCGAGAAAGTGAGGTGCACCTCCTTCCAGTCCTTTTTGTCCAGTGGCAAGGCCAACAACAGAGGTTTGCATTCCTCCAGAGATGGACACGGTTTGCCAGCTTCAACCGCCTTCAAGACGGCCGCGAACCCCTTCTGCATAAAGGGGAAGGCCCTAGCCGGGGAGGATACAAAGGAGGGGTGCTTCTTACTCAAAGCGGCAACTTTAGAGTTTGAGAACCCCCTCTCCTTCAATGCAGCTGTTAGAGTAGCTTGAGCCTTGGAGTGATCCAGGATAATCACCTCCTTCGGTTCCGTCTCCTCCTTCGAGGCCGGCTCCTTCTTCAAACGGACATAACAGTCCGGGTAGGCCCCTCTACTGGGCCAGAATTCCACCTCCTCAAGGGGAACTGAGCCCAGTTTCTCCGACATGACGATCTTCCCGATCGTCATCGGCATGTGCTCGGCATATCTCCACGGGTTGGCATCCGAGCACAGAGGAAGGTCCTTCACGTTGAGCTTCTTTGGAGGTCCACGTGATGCTGTGATCTTCTGCATCTGGAGCTCCAAAGTAGCGGCCTTCTGATTATTCTCCCTCTGCATCTGTTGGATCATACCAACGATGGAAGAGAGAGCCTGTCCTAGCTCTGCTGGAAGAGCGGACGAGGTAGAGGGGATAGGTTCAGGGACCTGAACCGGAACGTCTGCAGATACGGGAACCTCTTCCTCCACGGCAATAGGATCTCGATCCTCCTCCTCACCTTCTGCGAGGAGATCCTGTTCCGCACGATCGGACAAGTCAGACATCTTGTCATCCAACTGGATGTCCTGCATGGCATCAGCAACATCCTCCTCCACTGGGATCTGGACGAGAGGGATCTCCGGCCGAGGCTGGGGAACAACAGCGTCAGTGGAAGCCTTGGGAAAAAGGTATGCCCTCATCTTCTCATTAGGAAGATAAGGTCCAGTGGTGTTTTTCTGAAAACCCCTTACCCATAAGCGAAGCTTCTCCCTCGCTGCATCCCTTGACTCCGCCGACCTAGGGGATTCAAAAGCCTCTGATAGCAGGTTAGTACATACAGCACATACCTGCGGATCCCAGTAGCGATGGTCATCATTGGAGGCTGCGCAAGCCGCGTGCCTCCTACACGAGACATGTCCGCAAAAGTTCTTACTGCGGACATTACAGAAGACACTATCACACTTCGGATGCTCCTCCTGTAAAAGAAGAAAATTTCCATGAATATCAAGTGAATTTCAATTCACATGTAAAAAATGAGTATTCACCAAGAATAAGGGAAAGACACCTACTTGTGAAACCCACACAAACGCCTGTGGAAGCCCACCAGCCAAAGTCACGTAGTTAGTCTTTACTAGAATAACCAGAGAGCATATTTCCAAAGGAAATTAGGTGTAGCTCACACCTAAGGTAAAATTTTACCATTCTGGCCAGGGATGAAAAGAATTCTCTTTTATCCTTGTAAGGCGACACCAAGTGATTGCACAAGTAACACAAGAAAGTTAGAAAAGACAGTGTTGTAACCTACTATATCATGGACTCCCTTGGTTGAATACACCACCAAAGAAAGGACTGATACAGTACCTGAGGGTGGTGTGCCGGCCGGCTATTGCCGGTCAGCACCCCCCCCCCCCGTTTTTCGAAAGGTAGATCTCGAGTACACAACATCTGATCACCCCTATTGGGGAGAACTCCAGATCCCATGCCTGAACCGGCCGGCAGTGGTTGCCGGTCCGCAGCCACCCGGTTTGCACTGCGTTGCCGGCCATCATTCTTAGTGGCCGGCTAACCGGGCAGTGTAGCAGGCCGGCCGGCAGCAGTAAGCAAACCCTGCCGGCTGGCCTCCACACCAGGTAGCGCTCGGCTGCCGGCCCCACTTATAGTGGCCGGCAGATGAGCAAGAGACCGGCCGGCAAAGGTATATAACCATCGCCGACCGACAGCAAGAGAACTGGAGAACACCCCCCCCACCGGCGGCCGGCCTGTAGGCCGGCAGACGGCAAGGACAACACATACGAAGACAACAGAATGAGTGCCGGGCTAAGAGGCTATGAGCCTCTGTGCCCGGCACCCGAAAGAGTGCCGAAAGGAAGGGGAGACACTAAGTCAGGCTTCCTAACCGCTGCTTACTGAATCTACAGACGGCAGCGGTGGAGGGACCAAGAAAGGACCGGGCAGCACTCGAAGAAAGGGTCTCTGCCGGTCGGCACACTCTGCCGGCCGACAGGGGACCACGTCAGTTCCCCATCCTAACCTAGGCTAGGTACGGATGCGGACGACTGACACAAAGGAACGGAAAATAGAAGGAAAGGACAGAGGGTCCTATCCAACCTTGCCTTGGTTAAGGGTCATTCCCAACTAAGACAGCTCATCTCAGCCAGAGAAAAACCCGAGGGGAAGGCCGGCACTACTGGCTGCCTCCCTAAAACCAAGGCAAGGAAGGAATTGCTATTCCAGAAAAGGGAACATATCCCGAATCCGGAACGGCAAGAGGACAAGTCTGAGGGGTCACCGAGCGAAGGGATCACTACTGGAACCCAACAAGGTGGACCAAGGGGGATAAACCCCTTATGCCCGTGTCAGTCAGCAAGGGAGACTCTGCCCCATGCCAGACCAACCCGGACTCAGACTAAACACTGTTGTACTGTCCCCCTCTGAACCAATTCAGTTGGAACGGGAAGGTACAGTACTACTCCAGCATAGATATATTTGAAAATTAATTCAAACAAACCACTAGAGTTAAGCCTAAGGCTTAAACAGAGGGAAAGGGTTTGCCCCTTCCCCGAAGAGAAGGGAGCAAACGGGGAAACAGATAATATTATAATGACCTAAGACAACCTAGCCTAGGCACTAAGAGAATCGATTACCTAATTCACCGAAACTCACACCAATACTATCTTGGAAGGTACTCGAAAAGGGCTTATATGTATAACGTTGCCTAACGCTTAAAGCAATAAAAATCACACTTGGAAGACTAATTATCATGCAGGAAGTACATAGGCCAACAGCTAGCCTACGAAGACTAGTGTTGGCAGCCTAGGCAAAACTTCGCCAGGCACACTACTATCGCATCATAACAGAATTCCTAAATAAGCTAAGTAGCTAATATTTAAGTGCAAAGGGGCTGGGAACGTCGCTCTTGCTAACAAATAAATCCTATTCTAGCGAGCGACAGCATCCATGATGCCTCCAGCAGGCAACAGCTCTTGTATCAAAGATAACTCTTTTAATTACTTTAATTTTAACCAAGAGCCTACATTTATACATAAAAGAAATAGTACTCAACTTATCCGAGGCAGAAGAAGTTGGAGAAAGCATTATCAAACGAGAAAATCCAAGATTTGGTAGAAATACAGGGAAAAACCACCGAGTCGTAGAGCTACGCAAAAAGGAATACAGATGTCGCCGCGAGCGGCGCAGGGCACGCTTTCGAAACGGGGAGGAGATATGCCTTACGAACGGCTCCCCCCTTTCTTATCGTTTTCGTTTTCTTGCCATTTGACCCCTACGAAGTGTTAACTCTATTCGGGGTATAGATTGCTATGAGGCGTGTCAAGAATACGTCCACTGATATTTACGATATCCCTAAGGTCTTTTTTAGGGATACTCGCTCCAGGAGTTAGAATTCTGGGTACCTGAAGGTAAATTCTCTGGGAATATCGCCGTAGTTGTAATATACCCTAGGAAGCTGCCTTTAAGGAACTTCCATCAGGACGACATGGCTTGAGCCCAAAAATATATAACGGATTTTGAGCGAAGCGAAAAATCTATTTTTGGGTGAGATAGCCATGGCGTCCTGATGGAAGGTTCCTTTTTGGTAGCTTCCTTGGGTATAAAACTACTAAGATATTCCCAGAGAATTTAACCACAGGTTATCACAGAATTCTAACTTCTGGAGCGAGTATCCCAAAGGTTTCCCTTTAAGACATCGTATATCAACAGGGGACGCATGTCTAAACGCGCCACATAGCTATCTTCACCCCGAACAGAGTTAATGCTTCGGTGTGTAAGGGTTGAGAATAGCTGGGAGCCGCTCCACAGCCAATCTCACTCGTGGCTACTACTGATACTCGAGACGTAAACAAACGGGCGCCATTGCTCAAATGACGTCACGCCCGTCTTCATCCTGAAGCCAGTTGCTTGCCCAACACCATGATACAGTAGAACAGGGTGGGATCTAAAACTGGACGAAGTAGCAGGGAGGGTCCATCAGGACGCCATGGCTATCTCACCCAAAAATAGATTTTTCGCTTCGCTCAAAATCCGTTTTTTGGGCTCAAGCCATGGCGTCCTGATGGAAGAATACCAGAGAATCAATGTATCGTGGTAGATTTTCCCCTAATAGTAAGTGCCAAGGCATTGACAAAACAGCATAGTAATCTTTAATAAAGGACCATAGGGAAGAAGCATCCTGCCCCCCTTGGCAGTGAAGTTCTCATGGGCCATGCCGACGTCAAAGTGGTATTGAAGGGCTATTCATCCTGATAGAAGAACTTGAAGAACTTGGAGATGAAGCCGAATGTTTGGTATTTGTATAGGAACATTCTGAAAATTAGACCAGTGGTGGTTGGGCACTGTGTATTGAGAGTGATGGTTCATCTCCCGGGTAATAAAAGTAAGTATTCGTGTTGGAACCTTACATAATCAGAGTGAATATAAATTAAGAGTTAGCATCTTAATTTCTTCATAACCATAAGGAAAGGGGGGAATAATAAAACTATGACAGGCATGTATTTCATAGTAAGTAGGAGCTGATTGAGACGCACAGGTAATAAAATAGAAATTTTATTTCACAAATGCAGAAATTAAATAATTTACAGCAATAAGTAAAGTTCATTTACAGTAATTATAATGTACATAGTAATAAAGACTTGCTCTTGAATCTGAAAAGGAATTTCAAGTTTATTAGTAGGCACTCGTTCTCGAGGAACGCAAGTCTTTGATTAAAAAACACGTCATGCTCAGGGCATGCGGCACTTGTGTGACAACTATGACATTTCACCTGGGATAAGAACAGTTATAAAAGCACTAAGTGTTTTCGACATCACTATGAATCGCTCGAGGGTCAACATAGGCACCCGAAGAGTTAGAGTCCCAAGTAACTCACTGTTCTACGCAGAGTTAGGTGCAGGTTTCATAACACTACCTGCGGCTACCACAAAATGTTTGACTTCGTGCACTTGTTTCGCATAATGTTTAAAGAAAACTCGCGAGGACTTCCAACCCGTGAAGCTTTTAAGGCTTTCAAAGTCCATACTCTGAAAGAAATTCAGAGATGATGCCACTTTTCTAGGATCATGACCAGCGGGTGTACTGTTAGGATCCGCTCTGCGAATGAAGTAGGTGATTTTCGCTCTTAATTGTTTCAGTGACAGGTCGCTGCCCGATGTTTCTCATTTGAAGAGTTGGCCTCCACCAAAGTTTGAAGTTCTGCGAAGATAGACCTTGAGGCTCTCTACTGGACATAGAGAGGCATCCTCCTTCAGGGGGCATATTCTCCAAGGGCCCCATCTTTTGGTGGGTAATTCATTTTTGGCGAGAAACGTCGGATCAGGGGAGAGGGTAACTTCACCTGTATCGGTAAACAGGATGTGTCCATCCTCTCTTGATAAAGCCACTATTTCGCTGACTCGAGCTCCTGAAGCGAGAGCAAAGAGAAATATAACTTTCTGAGTCAGATCCTTGAGAGGGCATGAATCATTGTCCAAGTTGGAGGCGAAATGGAGCACCTTGTCTAGTGACCAGGAGATCGGTTTCGGTGGGGGTGCTGGGCGTAGGCGAGCACATGCTTTCGGCAGTTTGTTGAAGATGTCGCTGGACAGATCAATTTGGAAAGCATATAGAATTGGTCTGGTCAAGGCCGATTTGCAGGTTGATATCGTATTGGCTGCTAATCCCTGTCCATGAAGGTGAATAAAGAAGGACATGCAGAAATCAATCGTGATTTCTTTAGGATTTTTTGTCTTGACGAAGGAGACCCATTTCCTCCAGGATGATTCATATTGCCGTCTTGTGGATTCGGTCTTGTATTCCTCTAGGAAGTCCAGACTTTTCTTCGAGATCCCAAACCTCTTCTTTGCGGCTAGGGAGAGAAAATCATGAGATGAAGGTCCTTGATTTTCGATGATGAAGCGAAGACAGTCGACTTCTGTACTTGTTGAGAGAGAACTGGGCCCGGGAGAGGGATCAGCTTGGGCTGCAGCTCCAGGACCAGGGGGTACCAGTTGCTCCGAGGCCACTTGGGAGCCACTAGGGCCGCTGTCCCTTTGAAGGTTCTCAGTTTGGAGAGGACTTTCAACAGAAGGTTGGTGGGGGGGAACAGGTAGATCATGGACCATCTGTTCCAATCCAGTGACATGGCATCCACTGCTTCTGCTTTGGGGTCCTCGTACGGGGCCACATACCGAGGAAGTTGATTGTTGTCGCTCGTTGCAAAGAGATCTATCTGAAGTTCTGGGACTTGGTGAGAGATGAAGGAGAACGATCTTGCGTCTAGAGACCATTCCGACTCTATCGGGTTTGTCCGAGATAGAGCATCCGCTGTCACGTTGCGGAATCCTTGTAGGTGAACTGCAGACAAGTGCCACTTCTTCTTCTCTGCCAGACGGAAGATTGGGAGAAGCACCTGATTTATCTGGGGCGATCTTGAGCCTTGGCGATTGAGACAACGAACTACCACCGAGTTGTCTAGGGTTAGACGGATGTGGATCGAGGGCGGCGGGGATAACTTCTTTAGGGTTAGAAGTACCGCCATGGCCTCCAAGATGTTTATGTGGAACATCTTGAACAGGGGAGACCAGGTGCCTTGAGCCTGTTTTTGGTGGGAGTGACCTCCCCAACCCTCCAGCGAAGCGTCCGTGTGGATGTTGAGTGATGGAGGAGGGTGTTGGAGAGGAATGGACCTTTTCAGGGCCTTTGCTTCTGACCACGGCTTTAGAAGAAGTCGCAGTCTGTTTGGAAGCCGTCTCTTGAGGTCTCTTCGAGCGATGGATGCCGAACGTCTCCAGACTCCCGCGGCATCCTTTAGCTGTGCGCGAAGCACTGGGTTTGTCACTGAGGCGAACTGTAGAGAGCCTAGAACTCGTTCCTGCTGGCGTCTTGAAATGCGTTTGGATTTCAGCAGTCGCTTGACAGACCCTGCTATTTCCTTCCTTTTCTTCTGGGGGATGGAAAGGCGGTGTGACTGAAGGTTCCAGTGGATTCCCAACCACTGGAACTTCTGAGCTGGAGAGAGGCGAGATTTTTTTTTCTCGTTGATCTTGAATCCCAGGTGTTCTAGGTACTGGGTGACTTTGTTGCAAGATTTTACACAATCTTCGGGCGATGGAGCCCAGACTAGCCAGTCGTCGAGGTAGGCCATCACCTGGACGTTTCGTAGGCGGAGCTGTTGTACTATGGCATCCGCCAGCTTTGTGAAGATCCGAGGGGCCACGTTGAGGCCGAAGGGCATGGCCCGGAAGGCGTAGCTCTTCCTTTGGAGTCGAAATCCTAGGTAGGAGGAAGCGTGATGGTTCATTGGAACGTGCCAGTAGGCATCCACCAGGTTTATGGAGACCGTGTAGGAACCTCGAGGTAGAAGGGTCCTTATTTGTTGAAGAGTCAGCATCTTGAACTTGCCGTTCGCTATGAACTTGTTGAGGGGGGATAAGTCCAGAATGACTCTGAGTTTGTCTGAGTCTTTCTTGGGGACACAAAACAGTCTCCCTTGGAACCTGGTGGACTTTACCTTCCTTATCACCTTCTTGTTCAAGAGATCTAGGACATATTCTTCCAGAAGAGGGGTTGATTGTTGGAAGAATTGCTGGAAGATTGGGGGTGGTTGAGTCCAACTCCAGCCTAGACCCTTCTTGACGATGCTGTGTGCCCAGGGATCGAAGGTCCAACGATCCTGGAATTGGCGGAGTCTTCCTCCCACCGGAAGCACTTCATTGCTTCTGGTGTCCCGAGGGCTTGCTGCCTCGGCCGCTAGCTCCCTTTCCTCCTCTGCCTCTGGAGGGACGGCGAGAGGCGTCTTTGCTTGCACCCTTGTATGAGCCTCTACCTTTGGGACGAAAGGTAGTTGACTGTTGCTCGAAAGCAGGGGTGAAGACCGGTGACTGTGACAACACCGGTTGGGGGACCAATTGAAAGGTCTGTTGTGGTTGGGCAACCACTTGGGAGGTAGCGGGTCCCGGAAACTGACGTCTTTGTTGACGTTGCTGGGGTTTCTGTTTTTGGGATTTCCTCTTAGGTTGAGGTCCGTCGTCCTGAGAGGGTTTCCTTTTCCTGGACATGCCCCACTTGTGGAGAAGGTTCCTATTCTCCGTGGCGGCTCTGTCGGTGATTTCCTTCACGAGGTCAGAGGGAAAGAGGTGTTTACCCCAGATGTTGGAGGAAATCAGCCTCCGGGGTTCGTGTTTCACGGTGGCACCTGCAAACACGAATTCACGACAGGCTCTCCGAGCCTTTATGAAGTGGTACAAGTCCTTCATCACGGTCATCAGGTGGGATTTGGAGAGTACCATGTAGTGGTCTGGTACTCTGGTGTCACAGGCCATAATTTCAAGTTGGACTTGATGAGATAAGGATGCTGCGAGCCTCTCCTTCGTATCTTGTTCCCGACGAAGGAGGTGATCGTTGAGCTTAGGGAGGTCTTCATTAAACTGACGTCCGGCGACGTCAGGATCTAGCTTTCCCACGACGAAAGTATGCTGGACATCCTTCCAGTTTCGAGCGTCAGGGGGAGTTACTATGGAGAAGGGTCTGCACTCCTCCAGTGCAGGGCAGGCTTTCCCTTCTTCCGCAGCTTTAAGGCACGCAGCTAAGGCCTTTTCCAGGAATGGAAGAATCGCACTTTCAGGTGCGACATAAGTAGGGTGCTTCTTGCTCAGGGCCGGAAGCTTAGAGCAGGTAAAGCCCCTACTCTTGAATGTGGTGGCTAGCATAGCCTGGGCCTTTGCGAGATCGAACACTATCTCTTCCTTCGGTTCGGTCTCTTCCTTCGAGGCAGGTTCAGAACGGAGACGGACGTAACAGTCCGGGTAGGCCTCAAAGTTTGGGAAGAACTCCACGTCTTCCAAGGGGACCGTGCCGATCTTATCGCTGACAAAGATCCTGCCGGTCGCAATAACCATATGCTCAGCATACCTCCACGGGTTGGCATGTAAGCAAGCGGGGAGATCCTTAACCGAAATCCTCTTCGGTTCTCTGGATCCCATCATGGACCTGATGAACTCCTGGTTCTCCTTCAACCTGTCGTCCATGACAGCTCTAATCAGTCGGATCATTTCTTGAGTGGAAGAAGAGGGATCCGGGGTCGAGGAGGTAGACGGAATAGACACTTCCGTCGGTGTAGGAGTAGGAGGGGGGATGGACGGAGGAGCGACCTCTTGCTCCGACTCGGCGTATTCCACCTTGTCTTCGTCATCTTTGGCTCCTTGAGCCATAAGCGTCTTCTCGGTGTCTTCCGAGACATCCGACATCTGTTCGTCATCTCCGGAATCCAGGCGACACTCATGCATGGACTGAGCCATGACAACATCAGGTTCCACTGTAAGTTGGACAATGGGAATCACGTCTTTGGGTACCACTGAATCAGGGGAGGCCTTAGGGAACAGGAGTGACCTCAATTCTTCTGTGGCCAGGTAAGGGCCGGTGGCATTTTTCTGGAAGCCACGCACCCACTTGCGTAGCTTTTCACGAGAAATGTCTCTGACCTCCGCTGAGGGAGGGTTATGGAAGGCGTCAGCCATGTGAGCCTGGCAGACCGTACAGTTCAGTGGATTCCAAAACTTCAGATCCCCTTTCTTGTCGGCACAAGGGGCGTGAGTCCTGCAAGCCGTATGCCCGTAAAACTGCGGGCGTTTCACAGCGCAGAAGGCGAAGTCACACTTCATCTGCTCCTCCTGTGGAAGAAAGAGAAAATGAGTATGGGGGAGTCATAAGAATGGCTCTTAAACTAAGTTAATATTAATTATTAATTTTAACTTAAAGAAGGGTGTGATGCATAGAGATTGAAATAGTAAAGAGAACATACTCCATGCATCTCGCCCGGCTGGTTACCGTAAGCTTTGTCCTTGGATAATCTGAGAGACCGAAGGCACCGGATAGTATTCCTTAGAGTTCCATAGGGCAATGGAATTCCGTGGAAAAACCAAGGGTAAGATTGGGACCGAGATCATTCGGTCCCAAACTAGGGGCTAGAGGGCCTCCTTTTAAGGTAACTGCTTCCGGCAACCAGCCGTGCAAAGATGCACGCAGCATGCTGGAATTAGAAGAGTGCAAAGAGACAGCATGATCCCTAACAGAACAGTACCAAGGTATTGATCTTAATAGTGGAAACAGTCCATCTGTTTGCGGTATAGGGCTATCAGTATCATATGATAGCTAGAAGAAGGGGGTGCAAGTATTCTTGACGCCTCCGGCGGTTTCCGGCAAGCCGCCGGCATGCCGGAGGTCGGTCCGACAGAGTTTCTGGCATCAAGACAGACAATATGTAAGTCAAGAGTATACCAGGGTGGCGGCCGCCGGTACAACGGCGGCACGCCGGTACAACGGCGGCACGCCGGTACAACGGCGGCACGCCGGCAGGGGAGCGGCGGCTCCGGCAGTCGGAGGATGCCGGTTTGGTGACTGGGACAATGTATAGCGGAACCGGGTTGCCGGCAATAGATGCCGGCACTCCGGCGGTCGACCGGCGAGCGGACGACAAGCTAGGAGGGAGGAGAGCCGCCGGTAGGAGCCGGCGGCAGTCGGCAGTCCCCCGGCACACAGGGGGCTGGCGGCAAGGGTAGGGAGAGTCACCAAGGTAGGAGGCGGGTATCGCCGACAGTGGAGGCGGCAAGAGACCAGCACCCGGATAGGGAGAGAGATAGGGGGGGGGAGGGATGCAGGAAGTTCAGTCATGGACTCCGGACATCCCCCCCCTGAGAGGGTGTACCCATGATAGAGACAGGCTCTATCATCCAGGAGCAGGGGTCACTGAGGACCGGGAGCTAGGTAGCCCAAGGGAGGGCTAGGGGACACCCAAAGAGGGGGAGCCCCCCATATGCAGAACACATCTAGAGACTAACCTCATAGGACACTATGAAGGGTATATGTACCAGAGCGGACTGCACAGGGAAGCTCGGGTAGCCCTACTACTCCACCCTAAGGAGGAGTTGTAGGACAGGGGACAGGTGGGTATAGACTAACCTAAGCATAGGCTAGGCTATACAAGAGATAGGTGGGGAGGGGAGTAGAGAGAAGTCTTCCAAGGGAGGGTTTCTGTACCAGAGCGGCCACTAGGGAAAGGGAGGACACTCCCTAACCTAAGATAAGGCAGATCGGCTGAAACGGTGCATGGGTACAGTTTCAGCAGGGAACAGAGAAACCTTCCTAACCTAACCTAGATCAGGGCTAAAAGTCCTGAACTAGGAAAGGTAGAAGACATATCGCTATCGCAGGATAGTCATAGACTAATCCTAGCCCTAGAGGTAGGGCTAGCCTAACCTCACTCTCGGACGCAACCCTAAGGGGGGTTCATTCCCATAGGGAGGACTGAGAGGCGATAAATACTCCATTAGACACTTGATCCCTTTACTCAGAAAGGGAATCAAGGCTAATTAGAGGGAATGCCAAGGCAGGGGATGAAGAAAGCATATAGGGGTCCTACAAGTAGGTTAGGTTAGAAAGAGACACTAACTAACCTATCCCCTATATGGTCCCTGAAGGCGAAAGAACATTGCATCACGGTCGAAAGTATTGTAAAATAATGCCCCTATCTTCATAACTTAGTCTAGGATCACTAATAAAATCATGCATGAACACTTATGTACAGGCGCTCTGGCCTGGGGGCTATAGAAGCCGACTGGTATGAGGTCAATCGATGACCGATAAAAAGCGTCGAAACACGATATAAAAGTTCCTAGCTATGAAGACTAAATAAACTAATGTATTCGATTAGTAAATAAGGCCGGAAGCGTTGTTGTGGCTAACTAAATAAGGCATGCATAACAACAACGACGCCATAAAATGGCGGGTCCGGTAGAGGCACAGCTCTGCCACAAAACAGCAATTATCTCGGAAAGTAATATTTACTTTACGGCCAGAGCTTAACTAAACAATACTGGAACCTTGTACTCAACTTTCCAGAAGATGGTGAGGCTGAAGGTAGCGACATAACGTAGATGCAAATCGATAAAAGAAGCACAGGGAAAATCCGTCTAAGTAGGGCAGCTACTAAACAAAGGATGAAGACGGGCGTGACGTCATTTGAGCAATGGCGCCCGTTTGTTTACGTCTCGAGTATCAGTAGTAGCCACGAGTGAGATTGGCTGTGGAGCGGCTCCCAGCTATTCTCAACCCTTACACACCGAAGCATTAACTCTGTTCGGGGTGAAGATAGCTATGTGGCGCGTTTAGACATGCGTCCCCTGTTGATATACGATGTCTTAAAGGGAAACCTTTGGGATACTCGCTCCAGAAGTTAGAATTCTGTGATAACCTGTGGTTAAATTCTCTGGGAATATCTTAGTAGTTTTATACCCAAGGAAGCTACCAAAAAGGAACCTTCCATCAGGACGCCATGGCTTGAGCCCAAAAATATATATATATATATATATATATATATATATATATATATATATATATATATATATATATATATATATATATATAAATATATGTATATTATATATACATATATATACATATTATATGTATATATATACATATATATATATATATATATATATATATATGTATATATATATATATATATATATATATATATATATATATATATATATATATATATATACATATACATATATATATATGTATATATGTATATATATATAAAGAGAGAGAGAGAGAGAGAGAGAGAGAGAGAGAGAGAGAGAGAGAGAGAGAGAGAGAGACTTATATACTATAAAATACATTTCAAGTATCGTTAATCAACGCATGAAATCAGTTTCTCTCATTGATATCCTTCCATAGATGCCGCATGAACTGAACCCGCACACGTGTAGATGACAGCCATCCTACCAAGGGATCTTATAAAACGGATTTTGAGCGAAGCGAAAAATCTATTTTTGGGTGAGATGGCCATGACGTCCTAATGGAAGGTTCCTTTAGTAGCTTCCAAAGGGTATATATGACTACAGTGATATTCCCAGAGAATCAAACCAAAGGTTTCACAGAATTCTAACTTCTGGCGCGAGTACCTTTAAGATTACTCTCAAGGGTATCGTATATCATCAGGGGACGTATTCTTGACACGCCACATGACAATCTGCACCCCGAATAGCCTTTACGCCTCTAGGCTCTAGGGGGAAAACGTGGCAGAATAGAAGGGTAACCGCAACAAAGATTACCCTGGTTCCCCTACTACAATCGTATCAAAACCGCGCCAACTCCCTCTGGCGGTCATTCCTTGTAGCAGTGAGCAAGGTGCTACAGATACAGTAGATCAGGGGGGGAAACCGTGAAGATCTTTTCATAGAAAAGAAGGGTGGGTCCATTAGGACGTCATGGCCATCTCACCCAAAAATAGATTTTTCGCTTTGCTCAAAATCCGTTTTTTGGGCTCAAGCCATGACGTCCTAATGGAAGCATACCAGAGAATTAATGTATCTGTGGTTTTGTGTTAGTGCCTTAACCTTGGGGCAATATTTCCACGGCCAAAAGGGCCAATTGAGACAAATGACGTTACCGTTATCCGTCATCATCACTAAGCATAACAATGTTAGTGCTTCCTGCCCCCTGCAGGGAAGAGTCATTTTTAGACGTAGGAAAGGGGCCTCAAGGTAGCATATATTGTATGAACAAACATAAGTATACACTGAGAATACAACCGGTCTCAAGGATTGTATATATTGCGGAACCAATATCAGTGTCCCCATCCATTGATTGTAAGCATACAATGATATGAGAAATACTTACATGAGTAAGTTAAGGAACTCTGGTATTTTAAAACATGCAATTGTTGGGCGAATTAGGACGCAACTGCATTTTAATAGACATTTACTCCTAATAAATGACTACAAGCTAAATGAATGTAGCATGATAAGGAAATTATACGAGAGACATACACAGAAAATAATGTTCCCCTTTTTGAAAGGGGGAAATGATGAGTGTCACTCTCAAACTGAAGAAAAGCTCTTTTAACAAGACTTTTCTTTATAATTTCTGTACATGAAATAGTCTAACAACACTGTGTACTATGTACACACGGCACTAGTGGTATCCGTATAATTTCACACCTGAGATTCTGAACAGATTTAGTGTTATCTTGGCAACACTTATTCAAAGGGAGGTCACACGAAAATTGCTGACCCCTTCTCCTTTTAATTGATAGTCCCAATCAATTTACTGTTCATCGCAGACTAGACGACAGGGTCCAAATAGCACCTGCCGCCACCACATATTGCTTCAATCCATAGATTTGCTTAGTATAGTGTCTGTAAGACGCATTGGACAACCTCCGATCAGTAGGTGAACGAAGAGGCTGAAGTCCACACACTGGAAGGTTCAGTGATGAAGCAACTTTCCTCGGATCTTTTATCTGCAGGAGTACTGTCAGGATCCGCTCCGCGAAAAAGGTAGGTGAGCTTCGCCCTCAGTTGTAGTGGATAGTTTGATCCAAAGTTTTCTCCTGTAAAGAGCTGTTCCTCCTGAAGTCTGAAGTTCTATGAAGATAGACCTTAGACGATCTAGCAGACCTAGAGAGTCATCTTCCTTCAGAGGGCAGATTCTCCAGGAGCCCCACCTCTTAGTAGGTAGGACGTCTTTAATGAGAAAGGTTAGATCAGAAAGAGATGCAGTTCTCTCACTTAACGTGGCCCTCAGGATAGGGCCACTATTACACTAACTCTAGTCCCAGAGGCTATAGCGAACCGAAAAAATAACCTTTTAGGTTGGATGGTTGAGGGAACAATCCTCATTGTTCACAGGTGAGGCATAATGTAGGACCTTGTCCAAAGACCATTAGATGGGCTTTAGTGGCGTTGCGGGCCTAAGCCTGCACATGTTATCGGGAATTTATTAAAGATTCCAATCGTTAGATCCATTTAAAGGGCATATAGAAGAGGTCTAGTCGGGGCTGACTTGCACAGAGATAATGGTCCATGGATCCAAAGATCCCATTAAGTGACCTCTCTCGCAAAGTCGGCAATACCCTTGGTGCTTACTCAAAGGTTTATATGGAGACAAGGCCGAAGAACTAGCGTTCTCATAGTATTCAAGGATACACTGCCTCCTTCCTCAAAAGGTCAACGTGCTGTCGGCCGCCAGACCCTGAATATAGGGCTGGACAGAGAAGGACAGGCAGAAGATCATGAGATTGTTTTCGGGCCCTTTTGCTTTACAAAACAATTTACTTTCCCAAGAAGACTCGTATTGTCTTCTCGTTGACTAGACTTGTATTCTTCTAGGAATTCTATTTTGCCCTTAAGATCCCAGTCTTTTTCCTAACCGTTAAGGGCAAGGAATTCGTAAAATGAAGGGATCAGGTGTCCTGTGATAAATAGAAGGCAGAAAACTTCTGAACCTCCTGGATAATCCTAGGTGCATAACTAGGACTAGCCTCAGCCTCAGTTCCTTCATTACAGGGAACGGGATGTTCTTGGGCTTTCTGGGAGCCAATAGAGCCCCTCTTCCTTGGAAGGGTCTCAGCATGTAGAGGGCCTTCTGGAGGAAATTTTGATGGGCTGAATAGGAATTCTAAGTCCATCACTTCTAATGTAGAGACATGATGTCTGTTACCTCCATTAGAGGGTCCTCGTATGGGACTAAATAACGAGATAGTATCTTGATAACGCTCATGATGAAGAGAACGATCTGCAGCTCGGGGACTTGTCCCTTTCTGGGAGGGAATGGGTCTGCGTCCGTGTACCATTCCAACTCTATTGGGTGGAACCCAAGAAGAGCATCCGCTGTCACCTTGCGGATTATATATAAACAAGCTGCTGATAGGCGCCATTCCCTTAAGGAAGGGATGGCTAGCATTCCCTAATGAAATGAGACGTCCCTTATCCTCGACAGTTTTGACGCCTCATTATCGCTTCGATGCTCCAGATCAACCTGAGGAGGTCCGATCTGTGTGGAGAGAGTTTATCCACCCATTACAGGGCTAAAATGGCCTACGGGTCAGTGGCCTTTGGTCATTGTAGGGTAAGCGGAGAGGGAATGACCATCATTGGTCCTATTAGATCTCTTCGAGCGTTTGATGCGTATCTTCTCCAGCCTCTTAGCGCATCTTATAGTCGTGCGAGTAGCACTGGGTCTGTCATCATCGTGAACTGGAGAGAGTTCGAAACTCCTCCCTGTTAGCGTTATGGAATCCTGACTGATTACCATAGTCTCTTGACAGACCTTGCGATCTCCTTTTACATCCCCAGGGGAAAAGGGGGCGTTAGGGTGACTACAGGTTTCAATGATTTTTTAAAACATTGAAGCCCCTGAGCTGGAGAGAATCGAGATTCTATTATTTGCATCCTCAATGTTCCAGGGCCGGATCATCTCCATGGATGCTCATAGACAGTAATTTCGGGTGCTGCCCACCCCAGCCTGTCGTCCAGGGCCATCGTTGCCTGAACTCTTTCTAGGCTTGGTTTCGCTTGACTGTCTGCTTATTCCGTAAGGATCCTAGGACTGAAACTAGTCCAGGATATACGTTATCTTCCATAACTTGGATCCTAGGTAGGAGGGGAGGGGGTGACTGACTGGAAGTTGCTGATAGACATCTTCCAGGGCTGGCTAGATTGTCAACACCCCTTACTGAATAGGGTCCTTATGTTCAGAAGGATTATCATTCTGAACTTGCTGTTCTATTGGAACTTGTTGCGTGGCGCCAAGTCCAGAATGACTCAGAGATTTCTTGAGTCTTTCATGTGAACACTAAACTGCCTTCATTGGAAATCGATGGACACTACTTTCCTCACCGCTAGTATGCTCTAGAGCTTTAAGGTATACTCTTCTAGGGGGAATTTGAATATAAGAAGAGTTGAGGAAAGGATGGTGGAGGTATGTCCATTTCCATTCTAGTCTCATCTTGGTCAGGCCTTGGACTCAAGTGATCAAAGGTCCGGCGATCCAGGAGGAACTTCCCTCCTACCAGAAGCATCTGTTTGCTTCGCTTGATCCGAAGGTGTATAAATCTGACTGTCTGTGGAACAACGGTCATTGTAACTGTGGGATGCAGTTTAACATCCTAGGGAGAACTAAGAAACCCTTCCGTTCTCCTTTCAGGCCATACCTGACTGTTCGCCTATATCAGCTTTTCAGTGTTTCACTGTAATAGAAGATTCCTTTCTACTGCATAAAGCTTAGGATAAGTACGCTGGAAAGAGGAGAGACACAGACGTGTAAATCCTTCCAGCCAACTGCTGCGGTCTTCCTAATTATTGATTCTAGGGCATCCCCTTTCAAGAAGAGGCCGATGGAAGATTCTAGTCCATAAGGCTAGAGTAGCGCCCTACATCCGGGGAATTAATAATGAGAATCAAGAGGCTGATGAAGCATCAGCGTAAGGAAGAAGGGGGGGGGGGAAGTGGATCCCCCAAATCAGGTAGGTCTCAGCAAGGGGTTGTGCTTAGAAGCACAACGTACTGGAAAACCATTCTATTGTATGGTTATGTATCAAGGATTTCTGTCTGCGATATGGTCCTAAACTGCAGGTGTACAGGGTATTGTATACCCCTATACAACTGGCCTGTTACCATCAAGGCTAGTGCTTGGGGGTAAGTTAATTGGCACAGTACTTCAGTACCGATATGGCTAGCAGGTCTTCGACATATCAGTGATTTTTCGGCTGTCAGCGGGTCGCTGACAGACGTCACACCATCCTAGCCAGTATTCAATGTGACTGGGTAGTGGTGAAAACTATACGCATAGTCAGCGGATCTCTGAACCAGAGGAGACTCCTCGGGCTGTCGGCAGACCGCTGGGAATCGGCGGGCTGTCGATTGAAGGTATACCAACTCATCTATTGACTGGGTGGTGACCAAGGGCACACACACTACCGGCTCTTGGCGGCGGAGTCAGATGTGACAGTGAAACAATGACTGCTGTCGTTGATTTCACTACAAGGTGTGGCTTGAATATGGAGTCTCTGCCCGGTGTTTGTCAGTCAGGGGTTCGAGTCCCGCTCAGACTCACCAATGCCGTTAGTGTCTGCAACCTCAACTTGAGAGGCAGGGTTGGGGGTTTAGACCTTAAAAACCTTTAAAAGGAGCAGTAAATCGGCATTTTTAGTTATGAGAAAGTGAAGTTTTCGGTCCAATTCCCGTAGAGTTTTCGCATTTTACGGGTTCGCAGTTGAACCGCATTTAAGTGATAACTTTCGAAACGAAACCAATCACAGTTCGACAGCTCTAGACTGCCGTCCTGCAGATTGGGGATTTTGGAAATAATATTGCTGGGGGAACCTGCATATATTATTTCCGTGAAAATGCTCATCTTTATAACTGCGGAAGACTGCAATGCATCATCTGGTGTCCCTCCTGTAAGGAAGGGAGAACAGAAAGGAGTATTCAATTGATTATCGCATCGATAGGAAGTTGACTTTTGACAAAATAGCTTAGGACAGAAAGCTAAAAGAGATAGTGGGAGACACATACCCGTGTATCCCTTGTGACCCAATGCTGTTACTTCTCCTCAGTCTTAAGGAAATTCCTCCAACCGGGGAATTCCCTGAAGAAAATGGGGCTCGAACACCTAGGTGTAAGGAAGTGTACATGCACTGTCCCCTTCTATGCTTAACGCTGTGAGGTAAGGAGGATTGATACACAGAGTATCAAAGGAATGTCATTCTTTCGAAATAGGAGCGGTAACAGCAGAAGCTCGCATCCAAGATATGTTGATTAGAAATTAAAAGACATATATTTGTCTATCCCAACCCATCTATTCGCTGCAACCTCCCTTACAATATTAAATCAGGAAGTTTCCTGAACAGGGAAACTCAGGGATAAGGGCTCTCCCCTTTAGGGGTTAGAGGCGTCACACCACCGGCCCTTTACGAAATTTAATATTGCAGGGTAAATAGAAACTGATTTCAAATCAGAATATTGATGAAATATTATTCCATCAATATAGAATTGGGTTCAGCAAATATCTAGATAGGGACACCCAATATATATTGGGAATAACTACTAGTATAATCTATACGTTAGTTATCCATCTGCCGTATTTACTATACCGCAAATATACTGACTACCTGTATAGACCTATACCGTAGTTCAGCCGGCAGAAAATAAAAGACATATACTTATGCATCCCAACCAATCTATTTGCTGTGACCTCCCGTACAATATTAAATCAGGGAGTTTCTTGATCAGGGAAACTCAGGGATAAGGGCTCTCCCCTATAGGGGTTAGAGGTGTCACACCACCAGCCCTTTACGAAATTCAATATTGCAGGGTAAATGGAAACTGATTTCAAATCAGAATATTGATGAAATATTAATCCATCAATATAGAATTGGGTTCAGCAAATATCTGGGCAGGGATACCCAAGATATATTGGAAATAACTACTAGTATAATATATACGATAGTTATTCATCTGCTGTATATACTATACTGCAATTATACTGATTACCTGTGTAGACATATACTGTAGTTCAGCCGGCATATTGCCGGATTACCTAGCTATTGTCGGAGCATCTAGCAAGCTAGAAAGGAGAGAGAGAGAGAGAGAGAGAGAGAGAGAGAGAGAGAGAGAGAGAGAGAGAGAGAGAGAGAGAGAGAGAGAGAGAGAGAAGAGCATGGAGTGAAGGCTCTCTATTACTGTATATGTATACAGTAATAAAAGATGTAAAAGTCTAATTTTACTGCCTTTCTCCGAAAAGAAGGTTCACTTCCATTTAGCCATAGTACTATTGCCAGCTTACTACTGTAGGCCAGCCTCCGGCAGCACGAGTACAGTCGGCATACCACCTACTGAGTCAGTATCTATCTGTGCCGGTCTACTGCCGGCCAGAACAATACGCCGACAACAGAAACTGTGGCTAGCAGTTCAAGGGAGAACTGGAGAACCTTGGTGACAAAAGGGGCTCTGGGGCGGCCCCGGCAACCCACCTGCAATGGTAAGGTTGCAGGACTCCAGCACAGGAAAGACAATGGCTCGGCCATCGTTAAAGAACAGAGAGGGGAGGGGAAAGGGTCCTATATGAGGTATAGGAGGTCCGGCAATGTTGCCGGATCTACACACCTTGAAGAAACTCTGTTTCAGTACCGGCACGACCACAAGCGGCAGGAGAATCATTTATTCTCCAGCTTAGGAGGTGCTAATACAGTTAAGGGGACGGCAGCTCATGCCGTTCCTCTCAACAAGGGAGAAACAGAGTTCCAATGCCGGCGCCATCCTAGGCCACAAGAGTATACAACTCTATAGCCTAGGGTCGGCGAGCATAGGAATAGTCTACTAGACCACAGGGAGAAGGTGGCGGTAACATTCGACCACTTCAGGTGTAGTCTAGGGAGAGCTAGCCTCCTATGCCGGTAGTTCCGACGGCAAGGGAATGCAATCACCCCGCCGACCAACTGCCGACAAAGACTAAATACTCTGAGGTTCTGATTGAATCCCAAAACTTGCCGACGGCCGTTAAGGGATGAGACAGAAAACTCTAGGCTAGTCATGCCTGAATTCGAAATTCAAGGCCGACGCAGAGAGTTGTAGCCTAAGGCTACTCTCAGAGGGAAGAGAGATTACCCATAAATCTCTAGTGAGATTGATGATGGTTAATATAATTCCAGGAGATATCGATCTCTAGGAATGATAACCAAAACACAAGGGTAACCGGGGAAATGACGAAAGTATATGTTGTCTAGGTTATGTTACCCAGACATGACGAGATTTCGGTTACCTAAATCACCAAAACTCTGACATATACGATCGCCACGGAAAGGGAAAAATATGCTTATAGATATCTTTACAATATATAATGCCTAAATAGCTTTCATAACAATGAATAAGCTATTTACACCGGAATATCGTTCTGCTAACTAAATAGCACATGTACCAAAAACAACAGCGCCATGGCGACACCGGCGATCGGCGAAGATCCACACACAAAAAATACACAATTTCATTGCGAAGCTGGAACTAAATTACATATTGTAAAGAATCAGTACTCAACTTTCTAGATGGAAAAAGAAGCCGTAGAAGCATAAAGATTCCCAGAAATCGATCGGAAATGTCAGATCGACAGGGAACACCACCGTAGCGAGTCGCTACAGATAAAGGAATGACCGCCAGAGGGAGTTGGCGCGGTTTTGATACGATTGTAGTAGGGGAACCAGGGTAATCTTTGTTGCGGTTACCCTTCTATTCTGCCACGTTTTCCCCCTAGAGCCTAGAGGCGTAAAGGCTATTCGGGGTGCATATTGCCATGTGGCGTGTCAAGAATACGTCCCCTGATGATATACGATACCCTTGAGAGTAATCTTAAAGGTACTCGCGCCAGAAGTTAGAATTCTGTGAAACCTTTGGTTTGATTCTCTGGGAATATCACTGTAGTCATATATACCCTTTGGAAGCTACTAAAGGAACCTTCCATTAGGATGTCATGGCTTGAGCCCAAAAAGTTCGCTCAGTAGAAATTGGGTTTTATCCATTGTTTATTGTTATTTTGCCGCAGTTTTGTGCTGCCTTTAGCTTCAGTAACAAACATATAGTGGAGTCAAGAAAACTAGTGATATATGCTTTGAGTAAGTGTCATTATTCGTAACAATAAACTGCTATCATATAACATTTGAGTCCTCCATATGATTTCATAGTCCCTAGTCACCCTAGGGAACTCTTCCCTTAGAGATGACTGCTGCTGAGGAAATCAACAAGACCGGACTGGCTATAAGGTAAGACGCTAGTCAATGGTACAAAGTCTCCAGAGATGTTATGGGAATTGAGTTTATTCCCCCAGTCGTGTAAGTACAGTACCGAATGCAATAGATGAATTGATAAGATTATTGGTAAACTGAGTATCACTTAGTGAGATGGGATGACCTCTACCCTACTTGTGTAAGTACAAGCAGAAGTAAAACCATAAAAATAATATAAATTACACCACAATGGCTAAAAACAACAATGATTAGGGAGCACCTTGCAGATTACTTAGTTTAGCTGAATCCACAAGCGTGGACGTAAGACCCAAAGACCAACATGTTCTATGAACGGTAACAAACCACAGGAAAGATGGAAAAATTTTGAATTTAAATTCTATTAATCTTCTTGTAACATCTTGCAGATTGCATTTTTATCATCGTATGTGCTCCTTATTGCTTTTTATATGGAAGATGCAGTTAGGACCTTACAAAGCACCTGGTTCTTATTATGAAAGATATTGTTAATAAGTAACTTTTGAGTCTTGCGAGAACACGGTCACATAATAAACACTTCCCATTGGTTAGCCTCTGACTTAAGATTTTTATTTCAATCCAGACATATGTAAGCTGAATGAAAACAAGAAAAGGCTCCCGTGAAGGACAAAATAAAAAAGATAAATGGGATATTTTATCTATGTATATGGAATGGATAAAGATACTAGTCAGTCCATAAAGGAAAGTGGTCTTGAATGCGTCATTTCAAAGTGTTTATTTTATGCTTATTTCGTTTACAAGAAATGATAAAGAACCATTTATATGAAAAAATAGTGATTTTTGCTGATAAGAACTTTGTAGTATCAAAATAAACTAGATTATATAAATAGAAATTTGATGAAAGTTCAAATTTGTTGCATATATTACTTATTCTGTGTTATTTTGAAGCAACTTAAGTCTTTGTGTGTTTACCAATAAATAAAATGTTAGTTTTCCCTTTAAGGTGAACTCAGGACTAATAGCTTTAATCTTTTGCTAAAGAAAACTTTTCCTCAAAATATAGAAATCTTTTACTTAAAGTTTAACAAAGTCCTCCAGTCTCAGTGAGATTTTGAAGCCGAGATGTGCAAGGACACCAGATTGAAGTTTATTCTTTTTTAATGTAAAGACATTTATTTTGCTACAATAGTAATGAATTAACAACATTTTCTAAAGAAAAAATAGTAATTACATGATCAGAAAAATTTATTCAATGCCTGATTGTGTTGACATGATCTTATCATGTACTGATGGGGTCCATTCGGTGTCCTCTATGGCCTTGGGCAAGTTTGAGATCCTACGATTTTGTTAGATATCCAAGTGAGAGTCTGAAAAACTATTACAAATATCACAATTGCATAATCAATTCATCTTAAGATTCGCAAAGACAACTTTAAAATCAAAGCTTAATATTGATTACGTTGGTTATTCATCTTTTTATCTCTCGTTCATAATGTCATTGGCCCAAATATTTATCAATCTATTTACTATTATAATAATCTTTGGCATCTTGTTTCACCTCATTAGCAAAATCACTAGTTTTGAAACTCACTTTGGTGACGTCAATCTTTTGACATGATAAGTTCCTCATAACTTCTTTGACTTGTGGGTTTACTTGTCAATGCTTATCTATATTCATAATAATGACTCTAACATTAAATTAATTAAGCCTAATCATCTTTTTGTTTGATCTTGAAATCTTTTTCTAAGTTCAGTTGACAATGTACCCTTTGCCTATACTTGTACTTGACTGACAGTTGATATAAGAACTTGCTCTCTGGTTTCATGTTTTGAAAGGTTTAGATTACCATAAGTCACATGTTTATTTAATCTTTAAAATTTTGCTGCTCTTTAAATTACATTTTCCCTTGCTGACGAAATTTTCCTTCTTTTTCATTGTCTGTCAATTTAATATTTATCTCCCTCGGCTCTTCATTTTTTATTTGATTAGTTGGAAACAAAAATACCATTCTGATTTCGTATCAACCTTTATGCTGAACATTGAAAACTTCTTGTTTTGAAAATATTTCCATTCCATTCCGTCAGTCATGTATCATAATTTTTCTTATGGAAATCATTCAAACAAAATTTCCCGGTATTTCACTTACTGCCTACTCTGGCGCACACTCCAGGACTGCTTGCAGCGGCGCAGCCATAGCCCCAAGAGACCACTCCACTCTCCACCATGAATGTCCGAGTTGTGTTACCTCCAGTCATCAGTGGACCACCGGAGTCACCCTGAAAAAGAAAAATTCTATCACGACTCTACTGAAACTAGTTACATTTCAGGTTGGGACATTTTCTGGGTTATAAGAAAGAATATCGTCACAGATAGTAGAAAGGCTGTTGTCTGAATTTGATAAAACACGCAGATTTCTCCTCAATCATCCGTCTATATGTCTTTTGCCAGTATTTTTTTCTGTACCCTTGAAGTAGCCTGCGGCTGTTAGTAATTTTGCATAAACTTTGTATGTGTTCATAATTTTTGGTCTATTGAGTTCAGCGTGTCTTTCAACATCCCATTTTAAATATGTAAATACTAGTCTATAGTCCGACCTTCTATGTAGTTGGTCCTTCAG